>NC_044368.1:19698329-19930323 GCF_007364275.1 Archocentrus centrarchus
CTTTGGCTTTTTCCTTTTGCATGATGCCTCTTTGCTTATCTGAGGAAGCTGTCTGAGATTTTTTTTGATGACATTCTTAGCAAAGTTAGTTAATTAAAATTTCAACTATAAGTAAACATGATGAACTTTTTCAGTTAACTGAAAAAAAAATCTGAATCTTAGGGGGAAAAAAGAAAACTAAAAGAAACAATATTGTGAAATTATAAAACTAAAATGAAACAGTACCTGACTGACAATGTTGTAGATAAATTAGTGCAGTGAGTGGAATTTTGTGTCAGTTAAAGTCATTTAAATGATTGAAAATTACTGCACTTGACAGTCAGTATCATAAATCAAATCTCAGGGCTTTGTAATCAAAGAAAAACACATTACCACAAAGCATCGTATATAGAGGTAAATTCAGTTGGCACAGCAGAGGATGTCCCTCTTTGTGGACATCTTGGTTCTTTTCCCTCTGAACAGCATGAAAACAGAAAAAGGAGCACAGCTGTAAACTGATGTGAGATTCAGCTGAACTGCATGTTACACAGTTGATTGCATGTGCACATGCAGGCAACTGTGCCTGGCACAGTTAAGCATAACTGCCCAGTAAAATGAGTTCCTTTTTTACTTTGGCTGATATGTTTGGGTTTATTGTTTTACCAGCAAGTGAACTGACACCAGTCAAATGACACTGCATGATAGAAAAGAAGTATAAATATGTAAACCTGCCAAATCCTTTGCATATACTGTAAGTAAATTATAATACAATTGGAATTTATTTAATCATTAAGTACTACAAATGTAGTAAATCCAAATGTAGTGAAAAGTTCACTGATATAGCTTTAAAAACATGTTTTTACTCTGTGTGCACAGTCAACCATTCCCTCACTGACCTATAATCCATAAGGCTCGACATTCCTAACACAGAGGCTGCATTCTCCTTTGCTAACGTTTAGTAGACTGAAAGAGATTTGACTACTGGCACTTAAAACAAGGTTAATTCCCTTTCCATGACATTTTAAGCGCTTTAAATTAGAAAACCCAGCTTTCATATTTCATCAGTCGAGAGGATGTGAATTTGAATCAGAGCATTTTATTACGTAAAAAATGGGAAAGTCTTTAAAAAACATGTCTTGAAAGTGTCCTATGTGACGTAGGGAAGAAAAATTGCAGGATTAAAAATATGTGGATCAAAAAATCCTTTTTTTTTTGTAATTACATTTTTGCCTAGTCACCATGGTACTGTACAGCAACAAAGAATAATTTTCATGTGTTTCATTGAGGCCTGTTCTATAACTGGTGAGCTAGACTGATAGTGCAGTGAGTAAAATTATTGCAATAAGCTCTGCAAAGATTAGACCACTCCAGGTTTTGATTATAACTATGCAGATGCATGTTTTCTCTCTGTGCGTTTAGCGTTATGTGGATGGTGGGATCAGTGATAACCTACCACAGTCAGAGCTGAAAAACACTATCACCGTATCTCCTTTCTCTGGAGAAAGCGACATCTGTCCACGGGATAAGTCCACCAGCTTTCATGAGCTGCGCTTCACCAACACCAGCATTCAGATGAACATGGGCAACATGTATCGCCTCAGCAGGGCTCTCTTCCCACCAGAACCCAAGGTAGGTACCGCTGCAGCATTATGGTGCATCCACACTGGAAGTGATGTACTCATTGTGCATCGCTTTAAGGCTGATGGACAGTCACTTGCAGACATTTCAGGCTTTGGTTGCCCAGGCAACCCCAGGTCATATGTCAATCAACAGTATCTTGCACTCTCACTCGTTGGTGCTTCAATCACTAGCCTGGAAGTTGAGAAAAGTTTATCTCAGGCACCCACCTGCCACACAAAGGGGCCATTACCTTCAACCCTAGAGGGCATAGACCATAATAACACCTCCTGCCAGGGCAGCTATGGCTCAGCAGGTAGAGCAGGTCATCTACTAATCAGAAGGTTGGTGGTTTGATCCCTGGCTCCTCCAGTCTGCATGTCAAAGTATCTTTGGGCAAGATGTTGCAGCCTCCCAATGCGTTCTAACATGCACACATTTTGTCTGTATGTTAGAAAGTACACACAAAGCGAAAAAGGAAAATACGAGCTAAGAAAGAATACTTTTCCTTGTATTGACCATTCCATATTTAACCAATAAAGTTTTCCGATGACTAAAGCTGTGTCCATACTGAAAGCAATTTGCAGCCACACGGCTATCAGAGACCACAGAAACTGAATGACACTTGGTGACTTCAAGTGACTTTGGACGGTATAACTTCTGGTGACATGAAGTGGGTGGGTCCTGAGATCAACTTTTCTCAAACAATTGAAGAAACTACCAGTGAGAGCACAGGACACAGTTGATTGACGTATGACCTAATAGTAAATTCATTAAAGGGTTACCTACAAAACTGGAGTATGGAATCATTGTCGTCATCATCATCATCATCATCATCAAGCTTTATTTATCAAGCACTTTAAAAAAGCCACAGCAAATACAAAGTGCTGTACAGCAAATGAGTAAAAATATTAGGAGGAAAAAAAATTAAAAATAAATAAAAACTGTAATACATTAGAACAGGTAAGATCAATGTCTCATGCTGGGTTGAAGGCCAGAGAGCATAAATGAGTTTTAAGATGAGTTTTAAAAATAGACAGTGTAGGCGATTGTCTAACGTGCAAAGGCAATTCATTCCACAACTTAGGGGCAACACTGGAAAAAGCTCGGTCCCCTCTGAGCTTCCGCTTAGATCTCTGTATACGTAAGAGCATCTGATCAGATGACCTGAGATCTCAGATGGGAGTGTAGGGACAGAGCAGGTCAGAAAGGTAAGGTGGAGCAAAACCATTTAAGGATTTAAAAACAAATACAAGAACCTTAAAATGGCTTCTAAAGTGCACGGGCAGCCAGTGCAGTGAAGCCAGGACAGGTGTAATATGCTGTCTTTTACGTGTTCCAGTCAAAAGATGTGCAGCGGCATTTTGAACCAACTGGAGACGTGAAAGAGAAGACTGACTGACTCCAACATAGAACATAGTTACAGTAATGCAGCCGAGATGTAATAAAGGCATGTATCACGTTTCTAGATGCTGCCTAGAAAGGATAGGTTTTACCTTCGTCAGTCACCTTAAGTGAACTGACGAAGTCTGCTGTCAGCTTCAAAGCAATAAAGCAATGCTCGACAGAAGAAATCATTTCCAGTGTGGATGCAGCTTTAGAGTCTGTAGTTGTGACCAGTATAAAATGACTGTTTCTTGATTATCATATAAACCTCTGAGTGGCCACGAAAAAAGTTTTGGGGTGGCTGTAAGCTCAGGAGGTAGAGCAGGTCACCTATTGATCGGAAGGTCGGCGGTTTGATTCCTGGCTGCTCTGGGCTGCATGCCAAAGTATCCTTGGGCAACATACTGAACCCCAAGTTACTCTCCGACGCAAGCGTTGGAGTATGAATGTTAGCTTAGTTACTCATGGAAGTGCTTGTGTGAATGGGTAAATGTAAACGTGTTGTATAAGCTCTTTGAGTGCTCAGACAGAGTAGAAAAGCGCTATTTAAGAACTAGTTCGTTTACCATTTACCATCAAACTGTATTCCAGGAAATTTAACACAGTGATAATAAGAAGGAACCGCACTGACACTAGCCACATGCAAAACTAATGAAAAAAACTGTCAGAGAAGGTTACTGCTCTCATTGGCAGTTTGCAAAAAGGTTAATTCTGGATCTGCCCAGAATTGTTTATTATAGTAGCTGTTCTAAGTGCCTCACAATTGATTTTGCCTATGGCGCAGAAGCTTTATGGTGCTAAATGCAACATTAATTAAAATCTTGAAACATCTGTTAAAGTAACAATCTCTGAACAGAAAACCCAGCTTCTCAAAAATTGGCAGATGTGGTGTTAGGCTCTTAGACGCCTTCCAGTTCACCAGGATTAATTAAAGGAATTCCACAAATTGATATTACAGCAGATTGCTGAATGTTTTGCATTGTAGCCACTGATAAAGTTCCTTTATGACTCACCTGAGAGCTTTAAGGGACTGAATGTAATTGTTAGTATTCAAGTCAAATCATTTTAAGAATTCTTTCTTGTACCTTCACTGCTCCATGACTGTTTTAAATCAATTTAATTTCCTTCGACCTGTTGCTGACCAGTACCAGAATCTGGCCTCTTGTTTTCAGCTGCTGGCCCTCTCGTTCACACCGTGTTTCCTCGTGTTATTTACTGGTGCTGTGATGATTGTCAGGTAACCTCTAAGATAAGGTGATCTTTGACCTTGCTGAAGTAGAACTGTTTGCTGTATCATTGTTCTATAGCCTCACCACCCTTCTCACATGTGTATGGATCCTACGAATATGTCAATAAGCTCACCTATCTATGTCTGGGGGATGTGTGTTTGGTGGAATGACCTCACTGTATCACTTCACCTGAAAAACAAGTCCACACATTACGTGCTTGAACAAAGTGACTTCTTTCTACAAACACACACACTTAGCAGATATGTGTATTTTGATCCGTGTCTCCTGTGGTCTGACTATTCCAGCCAGTAGAATCTGTATCTCCCAATGATGTCACATCTTGCTTGTATTGAAGCTATTATGTAATAACAAACTGTGACAGTCAGCCTGACCATGACATGATTCTGTAGCTTTCACTTTCCAACAGACTATAATATCTTAACAATGAATGGCATGCATATTTATTTTTAACAACACTAAACTGTATATTATGAAGAATAGAGAATTAATTTGACCAATCATTAATAGGGAGATTGTTTGCCAGTGTTCAGTATCAATCTTAAGTTTAGCATCCAAAACATAATTTATTCAGTATCCCTCTGAAAATGGTCAGGTACAAAGACCTTCAGACCTTTGTAAGAGCTTCAGAAAGCCTGAACTGTTGCCCAAGATCACTTTTAAAAAGTTACAAGACAGTCTGACTAATTGAAAGCAAAATATAAAGAAACGAGGAGTGGCTCAAGACTTTTACACATACTGTATATCTTGGACATAATTATGGAACACGCCCTGAAAAAGCAATAAAGCACAGTCCTCATCAGAGGAAGGATAATCATCAACCTGCATTTTGCAGATGATCTTGTTGGCCATGTGTGGCATGAAAATGATCTTGCTTGCTTGGGGGAATATCTTGATAAAGCAGCTTGTGGTATGAGATCAGCTTGCCAGTGCCTTCCCTGAAAAAGATGTTTTATGGATGGGAGCATATGCTGCTGTTAAAACCTGTATATTTCTTTCAGCACTGATGGTAGCTGCCAGTTCCATAGGTACTAATGCACCCTCATACCATCAGACATGCAGGCTTTTGAACTGAGCACTTACAACTCAGATGGTACCTACTGTAATGTGGAGTACAGTATGCAGCATCCATGTTTTCAAAAAAGGTTTTTAAATTACAATTCATCTGACCATAGGACAGTTTTCCACTTTACCTTTGTCCATTTTAAATTACCTTTGGGTCCAGAGAAGGCAGTGGCACTTCTGGATAATAGTCACATATCTTTGCATGGTAGAAATTGAACCTGCTTTTATGGATGACATGGTGAACCGTGTTTACAGACAGTGATTTCTGGAAGATTTCCTGAGTCTGTTCAGTGACCTCCATGATAGAATCATCCATGGTTTTTAATGCAGTGCCACCTGAGGGCCCAAAGATCACAGAAAACCAATATTGAATTTTGACTTTGCCCTTTGCCCAGATTCTCTGAATCTTTGATAATATAATATTAAGAAAATGAGATAGTCAAAGTCTTCACAATTTTATGTTGAAGAACATTATTCTGAGATAATTTGTAGAGGATTTGTAGAGTGGTGAACATCTTCCCATCTTTACTTCTGAGAAACTCTGTCTCTCTAAGATGCTCTTTTTTGTACCCAATCATGTCCATCCTAGCTTTTTTGTTCAATATGAGCTAATATTTTTCATGAAAAAGTAAAATGTCTTACTTTAAATATTTGACTTTGGTTTGGTTTATGAGGTTTGCATATCATTGCATTCTGTTGTTATTTACATTTTACACAGCTTCCCAGCTTTTCTGGTTGTATCATATGTACTGCCTTCCTTTCCACAGGTACTTGCTGAAATGTGTCAGAGTGGTTATAAAGATGCGCTACACTTCCTTGAAGAGAACAGTGAGTCCTTGGTTGCTTTGGTGATTCTTAAATAAGATTGCCAACTCAGCCTATAGCTCTGTGTTACCGATATTGTGTTTTTTGGTACTAGACCTGCTGGTGCTAGGATGTCCCACTGCTGGCCCTTCCCTGCCAGAGAGTTCAATCAGCTGCTGTAAGAATACTGAAACAAATAAAGAGTGGGTGCTCCGAAGGCTCAGACTTCTGCGTAAACAGCACTGGTGGCTTGATGAACACATCAGTCTTCCTACTTCAATCAAGAAAGGTATCATCCCAGAATCGACTACCTTTTAGCAGTGAAAACATGTGTGAGCCATGTTTTTGTAGTTCAGGAAAGTGATTATACAACCCTTCTTTAAAGTGCTGTGTAAATAACTGCATCCTATTCTCTATGTGTCTATCAGTGTTCTGTGAGGCCTGCCAAGAGAGATCTGGCCTGTATGCTAAGGTATCTGGTACGCTGCCAATGAGGGTGGCTTCCTACATGCTTATGCCATATACACTTCCTGTTCAGTCAGCCTACTCAGTGGCCCAGAGGTAAGATGCAGGTCACAGCACCAAATGAGTTCTGAACTTAAAAGGAGCCAGACTCATATCCATGATCATTATTGTTTATGTTTTGGACCAGGTTTGTTGAGTGGATCCCAGAGGTGCCAGCTGATGTACGCTGGCTGTTTGGGGTGGCAGGTGATGTGTATCGACAGGCCTGGAAAGGAGAACGAGCCAGCTCCTTTAGGTGACAGAAAAATGTACCACACAGTCATTTTCAAACAAATGCTAGAGGTTCAGCCTCAGACTCTTTTAGACAATAATCTTTCCAATAATCTCTTTAATCTGACAGAGGACTGTTGCATTTTTACTAGTCTCAGTTTCAAAACACCAAGATGGCATTTTGAAACTGGACACACGCTCACATGGTAGCAACTTGTCAGTCCCAACTAAAAGTACCCCCTGCTTCATCATCCTTTTTGACTCTAAATGGGACCATAACTTAGAAAACAATTTGCTAGTTGCTACTTCGTATAAACTAGTAAACTGACACCATAAACTTATTAGGAAAGTGTTTACTGAGGTCAGAGAGCTGTGGACCACTTTCCCAAAGACTAATATACTATTGGACTTCTTTTTGAAAAAGCAGCAGCGGCCATTCTGCAATACAGTCTGTGACATGCATACAGTAGCCTTCATTTTACTGACAGTTTCAGAGAGAACTAAAAAGCATGGTTAAATTTAACAGGCATCAATAATGGCAGTATTTCAGAAAAAAGTCAATGAGTAACAACTCAGGGTTCAGTAAAGATGCTTTAACAAGCAGGCTGGAATTGGGACTGAACCACTAACTTTCCAATTAGGAGATGTCCTATGCTACCTTCTTAGCCACAGCCACCCCTTTAGATATCTGAAAGATAAATTGATGCCACTTTAACAAACTAATGAAACCAGAAACATTACATATTCTATGTCTGCTCATAATGATCTGTCACATCCTGCCAGTCAGTGGATGATAATCACATTATAACCTATTTTGCACTCAGATTTAGCAGTAAGAAGGCGGCTACTGATTTTAGCCCTGAAGCACCATATTATCACATTCACAATTTACTGTTTACAGTTAACATTTCTATGCACTGGACCTATTGAAAATAAAATAACATACTAATTTGGAACTACGGGGAAATGGACAGACGCTATGATATACCTGGTTACATATACCTGGCTTCTGATAAGAATAGTGATGATCAGTCTGTGGGCACTGTGACAGATCAAAATAAGGCTCAAGTCTTAAATTTCTTCTGACTCCTAATTCCTAATAATTATTTTTATTGATGTATTTACTTTCATGCAGTTTTAAATATGTGTTGTTCAGGTTTTTCTTTACACAAGTGTTTGCACCCATTCTCATGTATGGAACTGAATGCAGCAGTTATTCATACAAAGAAAATATGATCCAACAGTAACATGTTTACATACTGAGGCCTTAATCTTGGAGCTCTTGTTACACTAGGTGTTGTGTTGGCCTGGAAAGCTCTATGTATATATAACAGACCTATTCCAGTAGGTATACCTGACTTCCTGGAGGCTTGAACTTTACCTTTTATTTCTATGCATGAATCTTGTTTTTATTGTTTTGCTACAGTGAGCCATGCCTGAGGAAATGCCTGAGTGTTCCACCGCTACCTTCAGAGTATGAGCCAACGCAGAAAGATATCCCACCTGCTCTTTCCTCCCTCAACCTCCACAACACCTACTGGGAGATCCCCAAATCTACCAACTCGTCATCCCACCAGAGCCAACCTGCCATTGTTCCCTCCTCCCCACAACAAGTCTGCTTCTTTGTTGGCATGCAGGATGAACCTTAGAGCCATTCACAGCAATCAAATGATCCAGGACCTGAATGTGAACAAAGACATGGTCACATTTCTGTACTGTTGTTGAGACACGGATGGATGGACGGACAGACGGACGGATGGATGGAAAAAATAGCCAATAATCACCGGTGCATATCTGTTTTTCCCATTGACTCTGAACACTCCATCCTGTACAAAGAGTACTGCATTTTTGTGAGCGATCTGGAAGACTCTACCACAACTCACAGATGTGTTTTATAACATGGTTCAGTGCACTACACAAAAAATATCCATCTATAGCCCTACTTGTTTGTAAGGTTTAAACATATTCATAATTAGGATTCATTCCAATACGTTTAATCACAGCTTCATCTCTCTTTGTCTATTTCAGCATACTGGAGGATTTGTACAGTTTATTCCAGCAAAGATTTGCCAAGAAGTTCATGGTCCTTATCACTAGTTTCAAGTCTTCATATTCTAATTACATCTCGTTTTAAAAATAATATCATATGACAGTGGCTACATACATTCTGTTACCATGACTTCATTTAGCTATGGCTACAACTGTAGGAATAACTTATGGTTATTGCTGCAGCTGTAATATAAAAGATGAACAAAGTCACTGTGACGCCAACCTTTGGCTTGTAAAGTCCCATTATGAAGGCACAAGCTCACTAGCTAATAAGTTTACCCCTGTAAATCCTCCTTTCTGACTCTTAGAATAAAGATAATATATAAAATATATTTCATGTTCTGATCAGAATAATCTGAAACAAGCTATTAAGACCACAAAATCATCATGAGAGTATTTACTAAGGTCACAGCAGAGCACCATTTTCCCAACAAGACATGGAGTCTTCTTGCAACCACACAAGTGAATCTATGGTGCCCTTTAAAAAGAATGCAGGTTTAAGGCACTTCAGTATTGGCTTTTAGACCTGGCATCTGTGTCTATTTTTATATAGAGTCTGTGGCTATAATATGACAAATCATGGTTAAAAGCAAGCAGTAGTGATAATCCAGGTGGCCTTTCCTGGATTTACTTTAAGCAAGCCAAAGTTTAAAATGCAGAAAACAACAACACCAAAATAGATAACCCTTCTTTATTTTCATTGTCAGCTATCTTTTATTAGTAAATCAGTATTGGACAAGGAGAGGCTATTTCAAATCATTAGGCAAAGTTATGTGTGATGATGGCTCTGGGGTGAAAGCTGTTCCTGAGACTGTTTGTGGCCCTCTGCCACTACCATCAAGCGACACTTCAAACTGGCTGATGACCTGGATGTAATGAGTGTCTGAGAATGTTGATGGTTCTGTTTTGGCAGCAGTGTCTGTAGATATCTTCAAGGGAGGGAAGACTGCAGCTGATGCTGTTTTGTCCAGTAGTGATGACCCGTGCCGTAGTTGCTCGCTAGCTACTGAATATTTCTGTTTCCAGTGCAACCCAGTTAAAGTCCACAACAAAGAATTTGTTTGTCCACCATGACCTCTGTCATCCTAGCAAAAAGACCAACAACAAAAAATAGTAGCCTATATTCCAGTTTTTAAACAGTATATGCATGTTTTTTAACTATGGCAACAAAATCAGGTAGACTTGCATCTGTAAACTGCTGTGTAGCATCAAGGCACTACCATGCTGGAGCCTTTACATGCTATTTTTATAAGACAAAAAAAATACAGTTTTAGTGTGAATGAAAACATGGTCCAGTACACCACAGACATTATAGCAAATCATAATACTCAGACAAGCCAGAAAACTGTCTTCATTAGGTAATAATAACTAGATTACAATTAACTCTGGCTCCCTGAAGTCAGCCATCCTGCGATAGCTTTTATTTGTAAGTTGCAGCCTATTGTTTGTATAACTTTCCATCTGACTAACTTGAAAGGGTTAATTAATGTTAAATATTGAGACAAACAACACAAGTCACTTTATTCACTCACCAATCACAAATATTACTAACCAACACTAATTTCAGTTCAGTCTGGGCCGTTTTCTGTGTGTAACGCCAATAGCAGAGGCTACTAGTTCCAATACTATGAGATGTGGTATAGGCATTGGGTCAGGTGGGCTTCTGAGCAACTGCCTTGGCAAGGTGACCAAACAAATGCAGTAACCTTTGGAGACAGGCTTCTTTTAATTCCCTTCTTTTAACTTTAAAAAATCAACTAAATATGCCATGGTTAGACCTTCAAATTTGTTTGTTTCCCTTGAATGTAACAATATGTTAAGCATTATGATATTTTAAGATTAAACCACTGATTATTGATTGATGTGTTATTTGTGTGTTTTACCTTCAAAGACAGTTCCAAACATAAACAGATGGTTCCTGGTGTTGCTGCACATGAGACAATGAAACACAAAGATTTATCAAACCAAGCTTAATTGTGGCAAAACAGATGTTCAGAAGTCATCCTGCAGACGACTCTGCACATCATTTATAATGAGTAGGATTAAAATCTGACTGCAAAAGTTTTCAAAAATCATTCTGTAAGCACAAGCTAAATAATATTTGATGATGATGAGACAAAAAGTGAATTCTTGGCAGAACTCCAGTTAAATGTCTTAAACAGCAGGCACTGCTCATCACCTGCTAATGCCATCACTACAGTGAAGGTGAAGTTATAGGAGTGCTTCTCAGCGACTGGGTACCAAGTCCCAAGAACAGCTGGTATGTTGAATGCAAGAGCAGCTGACCTGAAAGAAAAGATCATGGCTCAACTGGAAACCTGGACCCACCACTTCCAATTACCAAGACTACGCAAAGTACCCTCTGAAAGGCTACTAGAACATGTGAATGCAGCATTACAGACAATCCCTACTGTGACCATCTCTGAAACCAACCATATGATCTATACCACAGCAACAGTGATCCTTGACATATTTGGTTATAAAATGAGCAACAGTCACAAGGAGCAGTACCTTCCACGGAGAAGAAGATTTGAGGACAAGGTCAAGGCAGCACGTAGGGAAGTTAGCCAACTACCAGAGCTGCAGAAAGGTGTGATGAAGAAAGGAGTGCCTAAGAAGGACAACAAGCTGTCTATCCCTGAAAGCCTTAGAAACCGCCAAGCAAAGACTCACAGCCGTGGCTAACTGCTTAATACGAAAGAGACAGAAACCAAATTTTCTCCACTGAACCATGCAAGATGTACTCTCAGTGGCAGGCGAACAATATGAGAAGAGTCCCACCAAGGCTGGAGATGGAGCATTACTGGAAGAACATGTGGGAGAAGGATGCAATAGATAACAATAATGCTCAGTGATTAGTGGATCTAAGAGCAAACTAAAACATTACCAACTAAAACAAACTTTTAATTCCAGATTTGCAAGGACCCCCTCATGGCTCTGGGTTGTCAGTTCCACTTTTCCCTCCACTGTGGCACCCCTGTGCCTGTGGAAATTATTCAGCAGTATTCATTTCCAGATTAAGTATTCTGTTATGGTCAATATTGTCATTATTGAGTGAACTTAATCCTGAATATCCAGGGGATATTCCAGGATTTTTGAAATTGGTTGGCACAAGGGGGACCAGGAACACTTTGCAAAGTGGAAAAAAGTATTGTGTCATGGCCTGCCCACTCGCCTAGGCCGGTCTGTTTTTCTTTCTTTCTCTTTTCTTTATTACACTCTCTCTCTCCTCACCACTGTCAGTGTGTGTGTGTGTGTGTGTGTGTGTGTGTGTGTGTGCAGTTAACTCTGCCTTTGTGAACACACCTGTGTGTCATCATCTCATTTGTGCTGCAGCTTCTGAAACAGAAGATGGACCTTCAGTTGTTGCCTGATTGTTGAACCTAACCATGTTAGTAAAGTCGGTTCCTGTATTTCACATCAGCACAACTCTTTGTGAGAAGGATTTCGCACTTACCTGTTTCTTCCCTCAGCGCAGAACACCCTGATGCACCCTTGTGAGTGGGTACTGTGAGCGAGAGAGTGGAGTTGCTGTGGACCAACCTATTCTGTAAACCCAAACCTTCCAAACCTGGAAACTTTATTGTTTCAAGCCAACAAATACAGTGTTGTAAATAAACTTGTGAACTTTTATGTGAGTCCCTGCATCTTGGTGCCACCTGCTCTACAGCTCTTGTGACAATTCAACCTTTTTACTTAAGTATAACTGTACATAAGTAGCTTAATTGTGTACAAGTTGTTTAATCAAATTCTACTGTTAAAAATGTAAAGGAACATGTTTTAATCAGACTATAGCATCAAATTAAACTTCTGGGATATTGATGTAGTCAGTTAAGTAGCAGAGGGGAGACTCTTGTCTGTTTCAGCTGCTTTAGTGTCAGTGAAATTAACAGTAAACTAGGTGCACTGGAAGGGCAACAATGAGCCAACCCCCTAAACAAGCTTCTGTTTAATGTACACATTGCAAATCTTATTAGGAAGCTCAAAGTGAAGACTGGCTTTTACTTTAGAAATAAATCTTGCTTTTCTGCCAAAGCTCAGAAACAAACCTGTGGAAGCCATATTTTTTACTTGTAATTGATTATGGGAACACATTGTATATGCATGCTTCCTCTTCAGTTCTGTGGAGTCTTGATCCAGTGTACCATGCAGCTTTACATTTTATTACAAATGCAAAGTCTCTGACTCACCACTGCATCCTTGGTGGGTTGGCCATCACTGACAATTCAAAGAAAACAGCACTGGTATATTTGCCTTTATAAAGCCGTTTTATGTAAACTTCCTTGTACCAATAGCTACCAGCTGCACTCTTCAAAAAGGTTGTCTTTTGATGAGTTAGGACAGATCTGGGGAAAACAGCGTTTTCTCATATGCCTCTATCTTTTGGAGAATTTAAATGCATAATAAGGAATTCAGTGAAGGAGATGTAGATGTTTCTCTTGAAAAGCCATGTTTTAATGTTTTACACCATTGGTATTTTATATTGTATATTGGTGTGATTTATACTTTATGTTGCATTTATAATATATTGAGATGTTTTCATCATCATCATCAAGCCTTATTTTTTAAGCACTTTTAAAAAAGCCACAGCAAATACAAAGTGCTGTACACCAAATGAGTAAAAATATTAAGAGGAAAAAAAGAAGCAATTATTTAAAAATAAATAAAAACTGTTATACATTAAAACAGGTAAGATCAATGTCTCATGCTGGGTTGAAGGCCAGAGAGTATAAATGAGTTCTGGAGTTTACATGGCTGCAATTTTGGCCAGGTTGCCCTTGTAAGAGAGATTGCGATCTCAATGGGACTTAAAGGTAAAATAAAATAAAATGGGGTTCTATAGATGGAGGCTACTAATATTTTTCCCTCCATCTTTTCAGTTTTTTCATTAGTTTTGCATTTAGCTAGGACCAGTCACTGACACAGACCGCTACAGGCTTGGCAACAGCACCTTGATGCCATCAGGTATCTCGATGAAATCCTTGGACCCACTGTCAGACCCTTACGCTGGTGCAGTGGGTCCTGGGATCCTCCTGGTGCACGACAATGCCTCGTGGCGAGGGTGTGCAGGGCGTTCCTGGATATAACTGGCTCCATGCTCGCCTGACCTAAATCCAAAAGGACACCTCTGCTTTGGTTCATCCGACACCGCCAGGTTGCACCTTAGACTGTCCAGGAGCTCAGTAATGCCCTGGTCCAGATCTGGGAGGAGGTCCTCCAGGACACCATCTGTCGTCCCATTAGAAGCCCAACCTGATGTTGACAGGTATTCATACAAGCACGTGGGGGCCATAAAAAATACTGAGTACCATTTTGAGTTGCTGCAGTGAAATTTCTGCTAAATGTACAAGCTGACACATAATTTTTTCACTTTGATTTTCAGGGTGTCTTTAAATTCAGTCCTCTGTAGGCTGATAATTGGCATCCTTTCATTCCTAACACATTATTCATATCAGTATAAATATCCAGCATGAGATCTGATGTGTTTTCAGAGGGTTTTTTGTTTGTTTGTTTGTTTGTTTTTTGAGCAGTGGATCCACGAGTAAGTGCCTAAAGTAAAATGACTCATGTGCAATAACACTTTTTATAATCATATACATATTATTGGATGACTATCATTGAGTTATTGAAGAACAAATCTCAATTTTATAGATCAGTAACTTTATCTACAATATGTTTATCTGCGAAATAATAAGCAACTAAAGGTTTAAGATAAATGTATGGAGTACAAAGTGCAATAATTGCATCCAAAATATAGTGGAGCAAAAGCAGAAAGTCGCAGAATATATAATACTAAAATACTAAATACTAAAGTACAGGCACATTGAACCCGAGTAAACCGGCCCTAATGGTGTTAATTGTATGATTAACAGTAATCTAGTCCAATGGCTTTCCGCGGAAGGGATAAAACCGTTTTTATTCTAGTACAGTAGAAGCTGTATCCATCCATCCATCAGCTTTTTCCTGGCACAGCTGCACACAGAGCAGCTTGAACGACCACGCCGACTGTGGATTTCAAGGATGGAGGGAGCGCGTTGCGCATGCGCCCTGGTCACAGTCAACATCAGGGAGAAAAAGATGATGGCGGAGGATGGAAGGGAAGAGTCTGTGGCGACTGACGATGATTCAGACCAAACGGCAGCGGACGGAAGTTTAAACAGCACTGTGAGACAGTTTACTTTTTTTTCTGGAAACACTACGTGGTATTTAATATTACATGGTGTTTGACGTTGACTTAAAGCTTAGGGCAGAGCTTCCAGGCTAATACACGTCAGTATGTCACTCTAGTGTGTTGGCTTTTGCGTATAATTCAATTTACGGATATCTTCCTGTTATCACTGTTACTTGCCAAAAAATATTTTGCATGCTTCATATGAACAGCTGTTAGCTAAACAAAAAGTAATGAGTTGATGGATGGTCCACCTGCTTTACACTGAAGGCGCATGTTTTACGTACCTGTAAGTTTCAGAGGACACCTGAAGGGTCATCTAAAGGAAAACACCAGGTCGAAGTTCAGCATGTTACTGGAATATAATGCACCCAGGCTCTTGGGAATTCTGCATTGCTTTCAAATACTTGTTCTCAATTTCTCTCATTTAACATTTTACCTGCTGAGTCAACACATACATAAATTATGTGCTTTGCCTGGGTTCAGATGTGATCTCAGTGAGCAACCAGTTGGTTAGTATGTTTGAGATGAGGCCAATTTTGTGTCTTTCATAGAAGGAATGTGTCACCCATCCATCTGCTTAATGAATTAGCTGATTCAGGGTCAGGGCTGGAGCATGTCCCAGCTGTCGTGGACACAACGGTGGGGTGCACTTGAGGCTTGACAGAAGACAATAACAGGCAAAATGATGCTAGGAGTGGTTAAAAAAAAAAAAAGAAAGAAAAACAGCACAGCACTTTTGTATGCTATATTGAAGAAGTGGTGCACAGCGTTTTGAGAAATAACACAACCTAAAATTTGACTTCCTCCTTTTTCTTGTTTGCTGCTTCTTCTTTTTTACCAACCTGCCAGCTCTTTATAAGTTTACAGCAAAAGATTGCAGGGAAAAAACATGATACCCTATGTTATGGCAGTTTTCTAATTAATTTCTTGTTCTTGTTAATTTCTTGTTTCTTTCTGGTTTTTATTGGGAGGGGAAATCCATGTGGTCTAAATACTGAGGAGGTGTGTCCTCTGCATCAACTCCTGATCTCTGCTCCCGTGTTATCTTTTGTTGTGTTGACTCAGATGGTGGAGGAAGGCTCGACCCTGCTGCGCCGGATGGAGATCTGTGTAGCTGAGGCTGAGAAAAGGAGCGGCAAAAATGCAATGAGCATGCAGGAGACATTCACAGTGTACCTGATTGAAACAAGGTGAGCACAGTATGCTCCTTGTAAGTGCTATGGAAGAAAGTTCTGTGGGTTGAGCTGTGAGGTTTTGATACTATACATATTCATCTGTACTTCCTCTTGTAGTGTTGCTTAAATTCACTTCATCTTTTGGCTCAGTAACAGCAGAACAAAATTCTCCTGTGGTTCATTCCTTAAAGGCCAATGGATGCAGTTGCTGAAGGCCATAACCCAGCCCCTGACTGTCTGTGGAGGCGGTACAGTGAATTTGAACTGCTGCGGAACTACCTGATAGTTACCTATCCATACATCGTGGTGCCCCCTCTGCCTGAGAAGAGGGTGAGTGCACTGTGGCTCTGTTAAGTGATTCCTGCGCTGTTTGTCCTTTAAGAAACATATAATCTAATATTACAACACAGGTGTCACTTGAGAAATCTCCTCTAGTTTCCAGTTAACCTCTGATAATTGAAGGCTCATATCAGTCAGTATTGAGCTGAAAAGTCATTACTCTGTTGTAGCTATGAGCCAATTACACATACTTAGTGTATACAGTGCATGCCACGTGATAAACACCGTCATAATAATATCAAGTAATTCAGCAGTTTGTTATTGATGCCTGTGCACTCACATTGTTCCCTGAGTGCTGTTGCTGCCTGTATCAATAACAGCAACCTGTGGTACCAGCTGGGGAAAGAGAAAACATTAACAGGTGGTTGTCTTTAGAAGGCTCACCATACTGTCTGAGCCTTTGAAGTATTTAGACATTTTACAGATGAGTAATGCGATTGTTGCTGTATTACTTTATAATTCTGATGGATTTTCTGACTAAAAAAAATGATCCGCGTGATTATACAGACTCAGCTTAAGTTTAACCAACAAGACCGCTGACAGTTTTAGTTCCCCTTGGGAAAAGGCTTTCTGACAGTCAGTAAAGCAGTGACAATATCCCTAATGCAATTTACACTTACAGTCATGTGGAAAAAGATGTTTTTACAGTCATACAGAGTAACCTTCCCCAGATATGTGTAGTGTAGTGAAGTGCATCTTATTCACTAAAATTATAGCCACTCAAAATCATGTTGGACTGGAAATGCTAATTGGCATAATTTGTTTTGGTGTTTCATACTTAAAACAGAGAACTGAGAGTTGAATTAAATGGAATAATCTGCTAGATGAGGATCCTTTTTGGGTTGTTTGTGTATTATATGTCTGCAGTAGTATAGTGTAGGATAACATTTAGTGTCTGAAAAGCTCAAATGAAAGTCGTTTGTCTTGCTGCAAACAGGCAGAGTTTGTGTGGCATAAGCTGTCTGCAGACAACATGGACCCTGACTTTGTGGAGCGCCGCAGGGTCGGGCTCGAGAACTTCCTGCTTCGTGTGGCTTCTCATCCAGTCCTCTCCAATGACAAGATCCTTTACCACTTCCTCACTGAGGTACATAAGGCTGCAGTCTGGGTCAATTCACCTGATCAAATAATCTCTTATAGATGCATTCCTGAAGTATAACTAACCTTCTGTGTGTGTGGCAGGAGCATGGCTGGAAAGAAGTGGTGTATGAGACGGGATTTCAGGCAAAGGTACTGGACATTTGTGAGCATCTGTTTCTTGACTCTTATCTGCAGTTATGCAGATATTCTATATTCTCAATGTTCGCAGTAAGTTTAAATCTCTCCTGTAACTCCTGCAGGCTGATTCCAGGCTTAGGGCTCTCAGTGCCACCTTTAGGGTGAGAAATCCTGACAAGTAAGTTCATGTTTCATTAAGAGGTATTTTTGTTTTTGTAATAAACATTTCATTAAAATCATCAACAGAGAAATAAAACAGTAATTTAGCCAATCAGCCAGACATGCAAAAAAATGTGTCTGTGGATATTCTCAGAAACACACTAGTTTGGAACTTTCTACGTGGTTAAGCCGGGTCTATTGTTAATACCAAATTTCGGAGGTTTTCCGCCATGTCAAGCAAAGTGCAGTGTGGCACAAGAAGGGGAGACATAACAGGACCAATAGAATACAGTAGTTCATGTAAAGACCATGAGCAGCCGCAAAAAACGACATAATACGGGCAGAGCAGCCGGCTCATCAAAATTTTGTGTTGTTTGTTCAACCAGTGCATGTCATTTTCTGTGTATATGGACCTATAGGCAGTATACAGTAGGTGGTCTGTTGCATCATTGTTGTAGATCATTCTTCATAAGTGGCTGAATGTTTGTGTAGTTCAGTATAATCAAGCTCTAAAATAGAGGTCCAAGGGGTATACTACCAATCAAGTTTGACATAGCCAAGCTTAGCTGGCATTAGTTGGCTTGACAAATTTTAAACCCTCATTCAGAGAAAAGGGTCTTGTGATGATATTAATCAAGTTTCTTTATTAACCCAGGTGTTCTGCTTCAGGCTCTGTGTAAAATCACATGAAAGGAGACTTTGATTCTTCTTTCACACCAAATGAACTGATCGAGTACTTCAGTCAGAGGTCTCATTATGGTCCATAGCAGCCAAGTTGGCAAAGATATATCACTTTTGAAAGCCTGGAATATCACATTTTTTCTTTAGTTAATAATAAAGTATAACACAATAATTGAATTATTGATTGATCATAGTAGGTCTTAAAATGAAATAAACCAAGAAACTAAATCATTTGTAGATAGACACACACTGTTATATAACTTAATTTAAAAAGTAATCAAAGGAAATTTTAATCTCCATCTTGTGTGTCTTCATTCTGTTTATTCAGACGCTTCATGGAGATGAAACATTACAGTGATGAGCTGCAGTCTCACACATCTCAGCTGCTCCGAGCACGAGCAGTGAGTCTCTTTTTCCTGTTTCACTCTCTCTCTCTTTCACACACACACACAAACACACACACACAGGAAAGCGTGTTTTCCTACATTTTTTGCCCTTTGGGAATAGCAGAAGCAAGTTCTAAACACAACAATGACGTGCCATTATCCAGCCTTCCAAGATGATGAGGTGAACTTGTTTTCACACATTTTACAATGTGGTCACATTAAAGGCTTTTATTATAGCTACTTAAAGAAATCAGTTCCAGTCACTGGTACTGAGCTCACAGAATAACTGAATGAAAGTTACCTGTTAACTTCAGAAACACTGATCTTTCTTTGTATCTCTTGCAGAGGGTTGCTGATCGACTATACGGTGTTTACAAAGTTCATGGGAACTATGGAAGAGTCTTCAGGTTTGATAAGTTTATCATAATGTATCTGCAAGACTCTGGTTTCATTATGTAGTGGCGCAGTGGGTAGGCGCTCGCCTTGCAGCCAGAGGGTTGCTGGTTCGAGCCCCTGTGCTGCGTTGTGTCCTTGGGCAAGACACTTAAACCACATTGGCCAACGGTAGTGCTCGTCTCTGGATGAGTAATCTGGAACGATCATTTCGTTGTGTTTCTTGTGTGCACAATGAGAATGAGTTGAATCTAATTTCTCACTCTCTTAGTCAGTTTGAGTCCAGATCCAGAATTTTAACTTTACAAGCTGCACAGCATACAACACCATCTGTCCTTAAAGGCTCAGACTGGGCCCAGTTTCAATTACTTTAGACAAAACAAGCTCCTGGCAACTTTAATATATATTATAGCATGTGCTTTATAATAAAGTATTGCTTTTTAGTAAATTGTGCACCATGTGTTTTGACAATATTTTGTCAAATGTTGCAGTGTGTGGGCGCCTGGGTGGCTTAGTGGTGAAGCCGGCGACCACATACATATGCTGCGTTGTTGTGCAGGCGGCGCAGGTTCGCGTCCTGGCCTGTCGCCAGTTTGCCTGTGTGTCTTCCCCTGTATCTTTCCCCCATTTCCTGTCTCTCTCTACTGTCAATAAAAGCTGCTGTGGCCAAAAATGCAAAAAAAAAAAATGTTGCAGTGTGTGACAAACTGTACTTATTTGCAAACACTTGTGTGTGTGTGTGTGTGTGTGTTCATGCATCCATTTATTCACTGCAGTGAGTGGAGCGCCATAGAGAGAGAGATGGGAGATGGACTGCAAAGCGCCGGTCATCATATGGATGCGTACGTTTCCCTAATCTCTCTGTCTCACTGTTATTGTTTTAATCAGTTGAATGTAGCTTCTCAACAGATACAATTTTTCCAAATAACAGATACATTTAACACATAGTGCAGGGGCAGTATTAGCTGTGTTTCATCTGAAGTGGGATTTTGTTTTTGTCACATGGCTGCAGATATGCTGCCTCAATAGATGATATCTTAGAAGAGGAGGAACACTATGCAGACCAGCTGAAAGAATATCTTTCCTATGCTGAAGCTTTGAGGTAAGACCAAGTTGTGACCACAAATATTTTAAAGCCGGGGCTCTCAAAGGATGTTGGGAGAGTGTGATAAGGAAGTACTACTACTACTACTGTGGATTTCTTTGTTCCATGTAATACTATGATATAGAAGCTCAAAATATGACAAAGGGAAGATATCAAGTTCAGCTGTTCCATTCAAGTCATCGTGGCAGACTAAATGTTTACACCAGTGACAAATACAGCTGGTATAAAGAGCAGTCAATTGAATATTGATGAAAAAAAATTTAAACCAGTATAAAAAATGACAATTAGCAAACCACTCAAGTGGCACATTACAAAGTAACCAAAAGTATTAATATGTGCATTTTTCTTGTGTGACACCAAAGTCCTTGTGTGTCCTCAGGGAGGTGTCCAAAGGTCTACTATGAAGCTTGGGTGTGATAGGCCAAAGCACTACCGAGATACAAACTCACTGCCTTCAGTTAATTCAGTTAATTGTTGCTGGCAAATGCTTCTGCAAATCAAAATGAAATGTGTTACCTTTGTGAGGCTTGCTCTGAAGATCATATATACTAAGCGTCATGAAAATTGGACAAAATTTGCAACTTTTGAAAAATTTGTTTCACGTTGTATAAAAGTCAATATGGCAGAAAATCCGATATGGCGGAAAATGATGGGTGTGTTGAACTCGGCTTGTTACAAGGATTCCAACTTTACCTCAGTTTCTAAAATTGGCCACACATGTCACAAGTTATGGTCACAACAAGGAAAAAAAGTTGATGATATTATAATAATAATAACAATAATAATAATAAGAAGAAAACCTACAATCATTATGGGTGCCCACTGCATTGCTGCTTGGCCCCCCAATTAAAGAGCAAATTAAAAATTATGACTCAATATCTGAAGTGTATTTATAAATAAATAACTTTGTGTTTTTAATTTGTGTTTGGTCAATTATTTCATTTTTGTAACAAAGCGTCTTAGCAGTGAATCTTATAGCACTGGAAAGCCTGTTTATTTTCATAAGGAAAATGCATTTGTGGGTTGAGCAGCAGAGTTGAGTATGACAGTTGCACCCATAAAAAACTTACTAAATCTCCTCTGCCAGTGCCAAACAGCTTATTCTGCTATGTTCTGTGGTGACCAATCAAGGCAGCATGCATGCAGTGGGATGGATTGTCTCCTTTCAGACTCAGATGTTGTATGTGTTCACTGTATTGCTGCTGTTTTTCCTCTACAGTGTCAAAGGCATCTATTTGGACATACAGTACAGAGATAATGATGCACGGTTGTATTCATTGCTTTGGCAGGGCAGTGTGCAGGAAACATGAACTGACCCAGTTTGAGCTGGAGATGGCCTCGCAGGATCTCATCTCTAAGAAACAGCAACGTGAAGAGCTGTCTACAGGGGTACACTGCTCATTTTTTACATGTATTCCTTTTCCTTGCCTAATAACACTTACCCATGACTACATGGGAATGTGTAGCATATGCAGACTCTTAACAGAGCAGATTTGTAATGGTGTGCATCATTTTAGTGGCTACCTGTGAGCTTTCCTCTTGGGATTGTCTTCAGTTTTTGGACCCAGCACAAAAGCCTGAGGTGAAATTTTAAAACAGATTTTTGCTGAGTTAGTGTAACCTTAGTACCTTGAAATCCACAGACTATGGTAGACTCTGTGAAGTTACTACTCATACTACTCATACTATGAAAATAAATGTAGATGATAGTATTTACCCTAAATGACTTTAAGAAATGGCCTAAAAAGGCCCAGAGGAGGTTTCCACAATAACTATATACATTCCACATAAAAAAATTTAAAAAAACAAAAAACTGAAACCCTCCTCCGTGAATCGCCACCTTATCGTGGTGGAGGGGTTTGTGTGTCCCAGTGATCCCAGGAGCTATGTTGTCTGGGGGCTTGTCCCCCTGGTAGGGTCTCCCATGGCAAACTGGTCCTGGGTGAGGGTCCAGACAAAGAGCGGTTCAGAAGACCCTTATGAGTGAAAAAACAAGGGAACAGTTTACCCTGCCCGGGATAGGGTTACCGGGGCCCCACCCTGGAGCCAGGCCTGGGGAGGGAGCTCGAGGGAGAGCGTCTGGTGGCCAGGCATTAGCCAGTGGTGCTTGGCCGGGCACAGCCCGAAGAGGTTACATGGGCCCGCCCTCCTGCAGGCCCACCACCCGCAGGAGGTGTCGTAGGGGTCGGGTGCAGTGTGTGTCGGGCGGTGGCCGAGGGCGGAGGCCCTGGCGGACTGATCCCCGGCTATCGAAACTGGCTATTGGGACATGGAATGTCACCTCTCTGGTGGGGAAGGAGCCTGAGCTAGTGCGTGAGGTTGAGAGATACCAGCTAGATATAGTTGGGCTCACCTCAACGCATGGCCTGGGCTCTGGAACCAGTCTCCTGGAGAAGGGCTGGACTCTGTTCCAGTCTGGAGTTGCCCTCGGTGAGAGGCGGCGAGCTGGGGTGGGTATTCTTGTATCATCCCCGGCTTGCTGCCTGTACGTCGGAGTTTTCACCGGTGGACGAGAGGGTAGTTTCCCTGCGCCTTCGGGCTGGGGAACGGGCTGGGGAATGGGTCCTGACTATGACCTGGATGACTGAGAATCTACACAGACATATGTCCTGACTGTTGTTTGCGCTTATGCGCCGAATGACAGTTCAGGGTACCCACTCTTTTTGGAGTTGCTGGGCGGGGTGCTGGAGAGTGCTCCATCTGGTGACTCCATAGTCTTGCTGGGAGACTTCAACGCTCACGTGGGCAATGACAGTGAGACCTGGAGGGGCGTGATTGGGAGGAGCGGCCTGCCCGATCTGAACCCGAATGGTGTTTTGTTATTGGACTTCTGTGCAAACCACAGTTTGTCCATAACAAACACTGTGTTCGAACACAAGGATGTCCATAAGTGCACATGGCACCAGGACACCCTAGGTCGCAGGTCGATGATCGATTTTGTAATCGTATCATCAGATCTGCGGCCGTATGTTTTGGACACTCGGGTGAAGAGAGGAGCTGAGCTGTCAACTGATCACCACCTGGTGGTGAGTTGGATCAGGTGGCGGGGGAAGATGCTGGACAGACCTGGCACACCTAAACGTATTGTGAGGGTGCGCTGGGAACGCCTGGCAGAAGCCCCAGTCCGGGAGATCTTCAACTCCCACCTCCGGCAGAACTTCGACAGCATTCCGAGGGAGGCTGAGGACATTGAGTCCGAATGGACCATGTTCCGCACCTCCATTGTTGAGGCTGCTGCTCAGAGCTGTGGCTGCAAGGTGTTTGGTGCCTGTCGTGGTGGTAACCCCCGAACCAGATGGTGGTCACCGGAGGTGAAGGGAGCCATCAAGCTGAAGAAAGAGTCCTATCGGGCTTGGTTAGCCTGTGGGACTCCAGAGGCAGCTGACAGGTATCGACAGGCCAAGCGGAATGCAGCTCGGGTAGTGGCCAAAGCAAAAACTCGGGTGTGGGAGGAGTTCGGTGAGGCTATGGAAAAAGACTTTCGGACGGCATCGAAGCGATTCTGGCAAACCGTCAGGCAACTCAGGAGGGGAAAGCAGTGCTTCACTCACACTGTTTATAGTGCGGGGGAAGGGGGGGGGGGGTGCTGCTGACTTCAACTGAGGCTATAGTCGAACGGTGGAAGGAATACTTCGAGGACCTTCTGAATCCCACTGACACACCTTCTGTAGTGGAAGCAGAGTCTGGGGATGAGGGGGATGACTTGACCATCACTGGGGGTGAGGTCACTGAGGTAGTTAAACAACTCCTTGGTGGCAGAGCCCCTGGGGTGGACGAGATTCGCCCTGAGTTCCTGAAGGCTCTGGATGTTGTAGGGCTGTCTTGGTTGACACGACTCTGCAACATCGCGTGGAGATCTGGGGCAGTGCCATTGGATTGGCAGACCGGGGTGGTGGTCCCCATCTTTAAGAAGGGAGACCGGAGGGTGTGCTCCAACTTTCGGGGGATCACACTCCTCAGCCTCCCCAGTAAGGTCTATGCCAGGGTGCTGGAAAGGAGGGTCCGTCCGTTAGTCGAACCTCGGATTCAGGAGGAACAATGCGGTTTTCGTCCTGGTCGTGGAACGCTGGACCAGCTCTTTATCCTCTCAAGGATATTCGAGTGTGCGTGGGAGTTTGCCCAACCAGTCTACTTGTGCTTTGTGGACTTGGAGAAGGCATTCGACCGTGTCCCTCGGGGTGTCCTTTGGGAGGTTCTGCGGGAGTATGGGGTGTCTGGCCCATTGTTGCGGGCCATTCAGTCCTTGTACAACCACAGTGAGAGCTTGGTCCGTATAGCCGGTAATAAGTCGGATTCGTTTCCTGTGGGTGTTGGACTCCGTCAGGGCTGCCCTTTGTCACCGATTCTGTTCATAATTTTTATGGACAGAATTTCTAGGCGTAGCCAGGTGGCGGAAGGCTTGTTCCTTGGTGGCCTCAGAGTCTCATCTCTGCTTTTTGCAGATGATGCGGTTCTGTTGGCTTCATCGGGGGGGGCCTCCAGCTCGCAGTGGAACGGTTCGCAGCCGAGTGTGAAGCGGCTGGCATGAGAATCAGCACCTCTAAGGCTGAGGCCATGGTCCTCAGCCGGAAAAGGGTGGAGTGCCATCTCCGGCTCAGGAACGAGTTCTTGCCTCAAGTGGAGGAGTTCAAGTATCTCGGGGTCTTGTTCACGAGTGATGGGAGAAGGGAACGGGAGATCGACAGGCGGATCGGGGCTGCTTCTGCAGTGATGCGGACGCTGCACCGGTCCGTCGTGGTGAAGAGGGAGCTTAGCGTAAAAGCGAAGCTCTCGATTTACCGGTCGATCTACGTTCCTACCCTCACCTATGGTCACGAGCTTTGGGTAGTGACCGAAAGAATAAGATCGCGAATACAAGTGGCAGAAATGAGTTTCCTTCGAAGGGTGGCTGGCCTCTCCCTTAGAGATAGGGTGAGGAGTGCGGCCATCTGGGAGGGGCTCAGAGTAGAGCCGCTGCTCCTCCACATCGAAAGGAGCCAGTTGAGGTGGCTCGGGCATCTGATTAGGATGCCTCCTGGCCGCCTCCTGGGTGAGGTGTTCCGGGCATGTCCCACCGGAAAGAGGCCCCGTGGTAGACCCAGGACACGCTGGAGAGATTATGTATCTCGGCTGGCCTGGGAACGCCTTGGGGTCCCTCTGGATGAGCTGGAGGAGGTGGCTGGGGAGAGGGAAGCCTGGGCTTCTCTGCTTAGGCTTCTGCCCCCGCGACCCGGCCCCGGATAAGCGGAAGAAAATGGATGGATGGAAAAAACTGAAACCCAGATTATTTTTGAAGTTTGCATTGCAGATCTCTGTGACTCTGACTTAAGCACCACTTGTGCATTCAGTATAGATACAGAATTGACTGCAGTGTCTGGAGGAAGTATCTCTGTTGCACTGACACTGAGTTGCTGCTCCTAGAGACAAACCACAAGACAAGGCTCTTTTTATTTGGCTCTTGTATTTGTACCACTCTGCTCATGCTTCATAACATTCAGTTCTCAGACTCTCTCTAGGAATTCTTTAGGCCTAAGCTACAATCTTTAAGTTAGTTATTGTTACTTATAAACTTACTGTTACTGTTGACTAATTATACACATACAGTAAAAACCATCAAATGGCATTCACTTTGAGCTGTTCACTTTTGTTCACTATTAACTGTGGACTAAATCATTCATTGCTGTATGTGAACGAGGTTAACTATAATTCAGTTTTCCCTCGCTGGTGTAGCCATTGTCATCATGATCCTTTGTGTTTTCTCACTCAGCACCATTGTATCTGAGTAGAAACAAGACCTATGCAACTATCTACAGTTTTCAGTGTTCTGCCTTTTCCCCTTGATTCCTCAGATAGTGCGGACATTCTCCTTCAAAGGCATGACCAACAAGCTTTTTGGACAAGAAGCACCTGAGCAGAGGGAGGCCAGGCTGAAACTGCTGGAGGATCTGATAGCAGAGGGTGAAGAGACTGTTAAGGAGAAAACGGTTGAGCGCGAGTAAGTGGTGAAAGCTGCTTAATATGGGCAGATTGTGGGTAAAAGCAGCCTTAAATGTTTTGAGTCCTGTGTTGATTTAAAGATGATATATCTTTGACTGCAGAGAGCATATTGAAAGGGCCTGGGTGGACATTCAGCGCTTCAAAGAGCAGAAAGACAAAGACCTACGGGAAGCTCTCATCAGCTATGCTGTCATGCAGATCAGCATGTGCAAAAAGGTACAGAGCACATCAGCCAGCTGAAGTTCAAAGAAAAACTGTGGCACCCAAGTTTATCAAATGTTTTTGTTTCTGCTCGTTAACTGCAGGGAATACAAGTTTGGAGCAATGCCAAAGAATGTTTCCTCAAGATGTGAAGCTGAGAAAGTACTGGGATGATTTCCTCCTTCTGGGATGATTCTGGGAAAATGATGACAACAGTCTCGAGTTAAGGTCCGAAAACAGCAGTGTGTATAGAAATGTGATGTCTGTACAAAACAAAGTTTAACATGTAATTTGCATTAGTGATTTAAATGCACTTTTGTGGTGGAAACAGGCTTAGGAGGGTGGTGAATCACTCAAAGCACATGACCTGAGTGCTGGAGCGCAGCATTCCCAGGCTTAGCTGAGACATGTTTTTCTAACTTTAAACAGGTGCTTTAAGTTTTTAAGGTCAGGTAACTGTTAATAGGATAACGAAATGCATTTTGACAACATGGTTGTGGGTGTGGAGTTTCTGACAGATTAAAGAAATATAATATAAAATTGTATTGGGAGAAGGATGTAGGGTTTTGATCCACACAAGAGCCTTTAAGTCTGATCTCAGACACTTTTGCATCATTCTCTTATTTTTTTTTTAATCTGTGTCCACTAGGGCTGCAACGATTCCTCAAGTAATTTTAATAATTCATTTATAAAAAAAATACTCGCCACAAATTTGTTGCCTCAATGCTTCGTTTAAACTCTGCAGCGCTCAGGTACCTCCATGTAAGTGAAGTGTTTTACCCACATTAGCAGCATTAAAGTTCTCTGTCGCTGCAACGGATTGTGACGTCATTTGGAAAAAAAAGACACTTTTAACACAGAGCAGATCATCGCTGACACGTTTTTCCACACCTCCACTGCTCTCTACACCTGTGTGTGTGTGTGTGTGTGTGTGTGTGTGTGTGTGTGTGTGTGTATGTGTGTGTGTGTGTGTGTGTGTGTGTGTGTGCTCACTGTGCTGAGAATTTCAGCTGTTAGCTACCGGGACGGATCGCCGCGTCCACAGTTTGCTAGCGGGCACCGCTATTAGCACTAGCGATCGTTCAGTAACGACAGGACACCCCACCCCAGCACCACCCGTTCAGTACAGAGGGGCTCTATCAAACTATTTCCTATGTTTTAATCCCTGAATAGTGACTAAAAATAGACCTGCAGTAGAAACGTGTGAATACAAAGCATTACAACATTAAGCTCATGCAGCGCCCAGTTTTTCAACAAAAACACTGATAACACAACGGCAGCAGTTGTTTTATGTGCAGTTTGTCTGCACACGCCCAGCAAGTGCAAAGGCGGATTTGGATCCCAGCACTTTTTCCTGTAACCACCAATAAAACCTTTACTGGGAACCAGCTGGAGGTCCTTTATCAACCACCTGATCAAGAAGC
Source organism: Archocentrus centrarchus (assembly GCF_007364275.1). NCBI lineage: Eukaryota > Metazoa > Chordata > Actinopteri > Cichliformes > Cichlidae > Archocentrus > Archocentrus centrarchus. Next base: position 19,726,441 of record NC_044368.1, read on the forward strand.
GCCAACGTGAAGAAAAGAGAACTTTGTAGCTGCTCCATCTATTGCTCTTTGTTTCACAGCACAAAATCTGCAGTAAATCTAGTTAAAATAGTTAAAATATGCAGATGAACTGTTTAGACAAAAGTATTTCTTATCCGATTACTTGATTAATTGATACAATACTCGATTACTAAAACAATCAGTGGTTGCAGCCCTAGTATCCACTTAATTTCCAGGTTTTATGCATGCACAAACCTACTCTGGACTGTACTGTCCCTTAGGTTTCATTTATTATGAAACCCGTCAACTGAACCCAAGTGCAGTTTGTTCATGTGTGTGAAAGTAAAGTAGGCAATAGTTATGTTGAGTCACCAAATAAATTCACCTCCTGACCATCAACAATAAAGGAACTTCACCTCTGCTAATTGAAGTTTATGAATTGGACCTTTCAGTGTTTTTTTTTTTGCAGTGTTGGTGCATTTTGGAGCATTTAATGTCAGATAAATAATATAATCTGCTGTGTGACATAAACCAAGATGTTTTTGCCTCAGTTTTGGGGAGTGAAATTCTAGCACATTATTAATCCATTTCTATCACTAATGAGCAGGTGTCTGTGTCAGTGCGTAGCGCTCATACTGTGTATGAATGCAACTTGCTAACCAAGCTTGCTAGCATTAGCGGGTTATCTAGCACTTCATCCTCGTGGCAGCAGCAAAATGCCCAAATCAGTAGATAATTTCACAGTAGCTTTACCCAGAGTATGTACAGCTATAGCATATATCAAACTAATAGTTTGATGTATGCTGTATACAAAGCATTACTTAATGGGTCACATGTAAATATAGCCATTGCCATGTGAAATAATAAAACTAGCAGTCCAAAGGGTCCTACAACTCCCAATGGAAAAGTTGGAGCTCCATCTTTGAGAGCCGTACCATCATGTGGTAAACTGTTTGTGATACCACTTTCCAACAAGGGGAGCTGATTGGTCAGATCAGTAAAGTTATGTAAAGTAAAATTATTGGAGCTAAGAAGCCAGAGTCCATATCTTACTAAACAAATACAATTTTTATTTTAGAACAGCCAATGTAGTAGTAGTAGTAAGAGTAGTAGTGACAACTCATACTTCAATAAGGAGAGATCATTGGGAGAAATTGAACAAGATTTATTGATAATACAAATAGTTGTCTCGAGGAAGGCGGGCAGAAAGATGATTGGACTAGAAGAGATGAGGTCAGCATTGAGTTTGACAGCGTGGAAAAGTGGAGGCGATGACTGAGAAATGACCAAACACCTGGGAAAGAAAGAGGATAAGTGATTTCAGATCTTCCTTATTGAACTTAAGCCTAAGCTTCATAACTCAGTACTTAACAAATTTATTAGCCCACCACCCAGTGTAAGTTATATGCCACAGCTGCCCTAAACTGTATTGCTAATTACCAAAATAATTTTTTATGTTTTTGTAGTGGTTAATCCACAAGTATGCACAACCTCTTTAAATCAAAATTCAGTTTTTAATGCTAAAATACAATTATTGTTGTTACCCATGAATTCTTAAATTTAAGTAGATTATTCCTTTTGATTAAGATGCTAAATTACTGTTATTTGCATTCCTGAACAGAAAAATGATTTTTAGTGGTTGAATGTTATGCTTGATTAATTTTTAAGTTCAGTGCTGGCACAGTGAATTCAGTTCACTGAATTTAGGAATTTTCAGATTTAAACACATTTTTTGACAGATTCCTAAAATATTTTTTTCTTGTTTTTATGACAGGTGGCCTAAAAATTTGTTAAGCACTGTGTGATAAGCCACACTAAACATCTGAGATTCGTTTCATTTATTGACTAAGACTTTTTGAACATTAGTTCTTAAATGTTCTTTAAATAACTTTTGATTTGTTCTAAACACTTGCCGGCAATAAAAGCTTTGTGAGTGTTATGTTTCCTTTTAAGTCTGTGTTTGGATGTGGCTCCTTTTTGGTCTATTTGAATAAAAACCTGTGACATCACTAGCTGTATCTTTGTCCATTTTTATGATTTACATGATTTTTGGTGGTAGTGACCTTTGTGAGCAGAACTAGCAGCAGATATCATCAGTGTCATATCAGAGCCAGTTTGGGAGAGCAGTTCCACTTCTATGAAGCCCATTGTACAACAATCCTAATTATACAATTAGCTTCAATTCTGCCAGGAATGCAGCAGAGGGCACTCGCAAGCTAGTCAATAAATACAAGTGAATGTGTTAAACAGCTAAAATTATTATTTATTATTTTAGCTGAAAGAAAAAAAAGTTTGCGCCAGCGCCCCCTATGAAACCAGAAGTCCAGCCTCTCCCACAATGCACAGCTGTGTCAGCTGTCATACGCGTGCTTCCGGGTTTATTAAAGCCGACTCCACGTGAGCTACATTTTGAGTGTGGTAATGTCAGCAAATCCAGTGGTTCCGGTTGGCGTGGAGGATGAAGAGTTTGGAATCTTCGTGGCGCTCCACTGCGGAGCGCTCCAGTCCTCGGGAATCCCCCAGATCTACTGGAGGAGCCTGCATCATAAAATCACCCGCGAGGTGTGCTCTGAGCTACAGCAGGGCTGACAGCTGATTATATGTGATGCTGGGAAGACGTTCAGGCCCATTTAGGAAAATGAACTGCATGAGTTATAGATGTTACCGCAATCATGGCTCGCTCGGTTACTTATGGAGTGGTTCCAAACTCGGTTGAAAATTTTGTTTTTGTTTTGTTTTTATTTTTTTCGTTTTTCTACATATCGAATTAATACACATCAATTCTGCACCACGTCTCTAAGTTCCCGTACTGCTCGGGGAATAATTGGCTTGGTGTTTGAATTAAATTAGAATTATAATCTCATGCTCACTGATCTGTGCGCATGTTTGCTAAGCAAACTGCGGAGAATCTCAGGGACTGCTTGTATTGGTAATGATGCATATATGCTGGGTTTGACACATAATGTAGCGATTGCAAGTGCAACAGCTTCAGTTTTTTGCGTGTGATGACCAGCATGCAAACCAAAGAGCAATTCTGTCGCACAGCACGGTAATACCAACAGATCCATTGTGTTATTTTTGTTTAACGTAGGTTTATGATGCTGGGGAAGTTTTCGGAATAATGCACTTTCAGCCAGAAGTTGAAGATGAAGAAAATGGAGAGAAGGAGTGCAATCCTGGCAATGAGACCAGATGCAAAGTGGTTGTTACCCGGGAGAGTGGTCTGCAAGCCTCAGAGCCGACCAGGTGAGAGCGCCAACAGCTAACGCTTCCCCTACTGATGACAGGTCTGTCTGACAGCTCTGTCTTTGAGCTGCGTCAACTTAGAGAGCAAGAAAACAAAAAAGTTATGAGTTCAGCATTTAATGGTGTCAAAAAATATACAATTTTTAACAAAAAATTATTTTTATTAAACAGAATTCAAAAACAATACAATGACAGTATAAAAACAACTTTAGAATACAAACTCTCGTGGAGGATAACAAGCTAGGGGGTATGCAATAATAATGAAATGAATAATAAAACTGAGGAACAGAACCATACAAATACAGACTTAGAACAGAACATTTTCAGCTATCTGTTGTGAGATGATTCTCCAGTTTTCCATTTTTAATCTTACATAACGATGAATAATTTAAATTTGTTCATGAAACAGGAAAAGGAGGGCTGATTACCTTTCCACTTATTGCAGTGAATATGGTATTTGGCTAAAAGAACAATTATATTTATAGCATCCGAGAAGGCTGGATTTAAGTTTTCCACATAAGATAAAACAGAATCAGCATCGAATGAAGGAACATTAAGTTCGAGATTAGTTCCCAATGTCTGTCCAAAAACTTCGTGAATATTCACATGAAAAAAACAAATGTTCAAGAGATTCATCTGCTGATTTACAAAAAAATAAATCAACATCAAATTTAAATCTTCTTTCAAGAAACACAGACACAGGATATATTTTGTTAATGATTTTACAATGGGTTTCTTTCACTTTAGGGGCTATAGGCCATTTAACAAACTTGGAATGAGCAAAAATGCTGTTTTTTTTTTTTTGTTTGTTTTTTTTGCCTTAGGATGCATCTTGTATTATAATCAAAATAAATCTTTTGTCTTATACCATCATTAATAACCTTATTACATTTAAAGTCAACTAGGTTACATTCATTTATTTTTATTGTGGGCATTAAAAAAGTCACTTTTGAATACCTAATAACATTTTGGATTAACTGAATCAATGCTAAAGGAATCGCTTTACACACCTTTTCAAAATCTTTGTAATGGCAATCAAGATTACATTTCCTAACAAAAGCTAAGTAGTCTGTTGGCTCTCCATATCAATCTAACATATCGTTTACAAAGATAATTCCTTTTTCATGCCTGTCTTTCCTAAACAGTGATTTTCTACCAGCAGTCATTGTCTTATTATTCCATAAAATGGATCTGTGAGGTGAAAAGTCATGCTGAAATATAATTTTCCGGAAGTGGAGAGTTTGTTTATGATAGATAGCTTGACTGGGATTTTACTAATCTCATACTCACATTTTAAAAGAAATTCAATTCCTCCAAGTTGCTTAAAAAGAGAATTTGGAGTATGAAACCACATTGAATTTTGCTGGAGAATAAATGTTTTAAGCCATTTGATCCTAGATGCACCAACCATGGCTTCAAAGTCTACTGCATTAATGCCACCCTTCTCATATTTTTTAACTAACTGGGATCTTTTAATACAATGTGTTTTATTTTTCCACAAAAACTGAAAAATAATGGAGTTAGCTTTTTTATATTTTGAGGTGATATATACATAGAATTACACTGATAAATAACCCTGGAAATGCCATCTGCTTTAACTAATAAACTTCTCCCAAAAATAGTCAAATCCCTTGTCAACCAATGGCTAAAATTTTTTACAAATTTTTATTAGGCAGTCTGAGATATTAACATCTTCTCTTCTTATTAGATTTTTTGATAATAATATACCCAAATATTTCACTTCATTTTTGACCCTAATTGCTGAAATGTTTTTATGTGTACAGTCATGAATGGGTAAAATCTCACATTTTCTGATGTTAAGTCCTAACCCTGAAGCCTTGGAAAATGTTGAAATTACATTGAGGGCTTTTTTAACCATTGAATAGTTTTTAAGAAACAAAGCTGTATCATCCGCAAACTGGCTAATCTTAAATTCTCTATCAAAAATGTTTATTCCTTGTAACTCTGGACTATTATAAATTTTTAGGGCTAGCAATTGAGTAGTGAGGATGAACAATTTTGGGGAAATAAGGCAACCCTGGCGAATGCCTCATTTGATCTTAAATCTAGAGCTAAGTCCTGGGTTTAAGGAGACTGAACTATAAATAATCACTGTAAAACATCTCAATTAGTCTACAAAAATAGTCTCCAAAACCCCAAAATTTTAGAGCATCTAATAAAAAGGCATGTTCAATACTATCAAATGCCTTGTAGAAATCTAAGAACAGTATAAGGCAATCGCTGTCAGTAAAATCGCAGTAATCTAACATGTCAAGAATCAATCTTATGATTTTGTATGTTTCTTGCTTTAACAAAGGCTGATTGACATTCATCAATTATGTCTTTCAGTCCACTATTCAGATGCTCAGCGAAAACATGAGCAAATATTTTATAATCAGTACAGAGCAAAGTGATGGGTCTCCAGTTGTCCAAACTGGAATTAAGGTAATAATGCCTTGCTTCATTGTATTAGAAAGATTACCTGTTTGGATACATTCTAAAAAGGCTTTGAATAGCATCTCTCTAATATCTTTCCAAAAAAACCTGCAAAATTCAGTTGTTAACCCATCCAAACCAGGCGACCTTCCGGTGGACATCTTCAAAATAGCCTTGTCTATCTCCTCAATTGTAATTTGTTTTTCCATGAATTGTTTAAAGTCTATATCAATTATTCTATTAAATTCCCTTATATCATTTAAAAATTTGGAGCAGTCTGTTTCTGAATAGTTAGATTTATATAGGTTGCAGTAAAAGCGATGTATTTCTTTATTGATTTGACTATCATCTTCAGAAACAGATCCATTTATGTTTAATTTAGTAATTTTCTTTTTTAGCTGTCTATGTTTTTCAAGGTTAAAAAAATAAGTTGTATTTTTCTCCCCTTCTTCAATCCAGTGGGCTCGGGAGCGTACAAAGGCTCCTTTGGCTTTTTCCAGGTATAGGGTATCCAGTTCATTCTGCAACTTACTTAATTCAACAAATTCTTCAGGTGACAAATCAGTTTTGCCACAGAGATTATTAATATTGGTGATGATATCAAGTTGTCTTTGTTTTTTAAATTTAGACAGTTTTTTACTTGTATGAATTGCTGTTTCTCGTATCCTAAACTTCAGCCATTCCCATTTGCTTACAGATGACATTTCCAAGGCACCAATATCCACAATCAATTTTCTAATATCATAACATTTGGCCCATCAAGTTAGTTTTTTGACATTTCGAAGCAGGGGGCGGGGGTGGAAGCGGCCTCCGGGCGGGCGTTTGACACCTGTGGTAATGGCAGTCAGGTCTGCTGCTAGCTGATCGTCACCGTAGTGTTAGGAGAGGGGTGGCCAGCAACTGAACCTTCCTTTTAATTGCACGCAAGTTGTTTGTGTAGCGCTATTAAGTGCTTATTTGTTATGGACACTAATATGAAGTAAATGAGATGAGCTTCCCTGCACGGGTATCGTGGATGGCACTCATTTTTCAACCCAGGGAGATGCGCCAATCGATCAAGTCCCTACATCTATATTTTAGATGGTTTAATTACTGTCCTGTGCTGTGCTGTGCCAGTGCATTGTCAAAGAGGAGTGAGATCCCTGGTTCAGCATCTACTTTTTCTTATCCCAAAGACTTATTAATGAGTGAGGCTTTGCAGCCTCATAGAGACATGTGTTATATTTATATGAACTGTTGTACTGTATTGAGGTGTATTGTTAATCTTTGAGCAGTTAATTAGAGGAAGCTCATAGATCGATAGTTCAATAAAATGAGTTACCTCCAGAGAGGCGGTAAACAACATATGAATAACAGAGTTGCTTTGTGTGGCACGGCAATGCATTTTTTATTGCTGTGAAAAATATTCCAATTCACTCTATCCCTCACTATTTTGTATGTCATTTAACAAAATAAAACAGAAAAAGAAACTTTAAAATACATCAACATAACGGCTAAAGTAACATTTAACATGGCGGCACAGTGGTGTGGTGGTTAGCATTGCTGCCTCACAGCTAGAAGGACATCTAGAAGGTCTGGGTTTGATTCCATCTTGGCCCCTCTGTGTGGAGTTTGCATGTTCTCCTCGTGCCTGCGTGGGTTTCCTTCCACAGTCCAAAGATATGCAGTTACTGGGGTTAGGTCAACTGGTCACTCTAAATTGCCCATAGGTGTGAGTGTGATTGGTTGGTTGTCTGTCTGTCTGTGTTAGCCCTGCGACAGGCTGGTGACCTGTACAGGGTGTACCCTGCCTCTATGACAGCTGGGATAGGCTCTTCTGTGACCCTGATAAGTGGAAGAGGATGGATGTATGGAACATTAAACATGAACTTTTCTTCATTTTCCTGCAGTGTTTTCCTGGTGGATCACGCATGGACATACCGTGTGGACCATGCCCGGCAGCAGCTGGAACAGATCCCAGGCCTGCTGCCCAGGATGGCCACCCTCATGGGGCTGGACTTCCATGGTGAGGTCCCTGATGCTGACACAGTCGGGCTGGTGATGGAGCGCATGTGGAAGTATAACCAGACTTATCAGCTCTCTCAGGGGGTGCGTTAGAAAACACTGATTATCACTTATCACTATATACCATTCTCCTAATAGATTTGTGCAGCTACTACAGGAACAAGCCATGACACTTCACATTAGGTTTTACTTATTTTAAAATTCTGTTCTTTGACCATATAGTATGGTTGTTCTCACAGCAGTCTGTGATGAATGCTGTTGTCTATTAAATCAGCTTGGCATTGCTCTAGGCATCAGAGAAGAATTATGAATCAGAAGAATTTCAATAACCCAGTGCATGAAATAATTTTATTTTAATGAGAAAAAAAATGGTATTTGTCATCCTGATCATCATTAGTATAGATCTACATGTACAGAACCAGTTTCGATGTGTGTTTGAGATCATTGTCCTATTGGAACACCTAGTGAATTTGGAGGTAGTCCTCCTTCATTATTCCATCCACTTTGTACCAGTACCACTGGCAGCAAAACAGCCCCAGAGCACGATGCTACCACAACGATGATAGATAGATGTGAGTATCTATCTATCATCGTTGTGGTAGCATCGTGCTAAGGCAATTACAGTAATCCCTCACTTATCGCGGGTGTTACGTTCCAGGACCACCCGCGATAAGTGAAAATCTGCAAAGTAGGGATGCTATATTTATTTTAATACTTATACATTATTTTAGTAGTTATACACTATTTTAAGTTTTTATAAACCCTCCCCACACACACTTATACACCAAATATATACATTACTGTACAACATGTACTACGCCTGTGAAGAACGAGTACCGCAAAAACCCGCAAAACAGCGAAAATACCACAATAAATATTTTACAGTAATATTGACTGAAAACCCGCGAAACAGTGAGTCCGCGAAAAGCGAACCGCGAAGTAGCGAAGGATTACTGTATAGCACCCAGCACCATAAGATGCACAACTAAATACAAACAACTGAGGTAGCTGTATAAATCATACAAACTAACTAAGCTGTACTTAGTTGGTACATTGTTGTTAGGTTTCTTTGGTGAAAGTCTCACCTTTACTCCTCTAAACACACCTCTCATCATTGGGGCCAAATAGCTCAATCTTTCTTATCTGACCATAAAACATTTTCTAGAGGACATTTGACTTGTCCATGTGGGGAGTTGCAAATTTCAGTCAAGCTTGAAGGTGTCAATTTTGGACCAGGGGTTTCTTTCTTGGTCTGTACCCTCTCAGTCCATGGTGATGTAAAGCTTCATTGTTACGCTGGTGTTCCAGCAGTTTCCAGTTTATGGCAGGATTCAGCCTCGGTGGTTCCTGGGTTGTTCTTGCTACTGGTCCATTGCTTCTGGTATAAAAAAAAATCAAGCACCTAACCATGCAGTCTGCATTTGTGAAAAAACTGGCCATTTTAAAGAGCTTACTGAATTAAAGGGTGGTACTGTAATAGGATGCCACTGTTGCAGCAAGAATAACTTTATGGATCTCAGAGGGAAATTTATACAAGTCAGTTTGTGGAAAATTTTTCTTCCTAAATATTTCATGGTCTACTGTAAGTGGAATTACTGAAAAGTGGAAGCTTTTGTCCAAGAAGTGTACATGAGATGGACAAACTGAAGTGAAATATCTAAGTAGGTTCATCATTATATGTACCAAAAAGAGAAGTGAAATAGTCAGATATATTTTGGCCATTTTCTTGTCAGGCAGAAGACATTGTGTGAATGCAGAAAAGACCAACATATCTAAATTGATCATGAAAAAAAAGCATCTCTCAGCTTAAGATCATGATAGTACCACTCATGGAGTCATGAGTTCAGAAGTGCATATTTATTAGGGCCTGAGCAGTGAAATTGTGAAGGCCCTATTATATCTGCTAATATAAACTCATGAAATTCTGCACAAGTGTCAGATCTTGTGAAAATGTACATATTTTTATGGTGTCACACATGACCCTTCCAAAACAGCTCTATAGCACCACCTTACATTTGAGACCCACCCACCGGGTGTGCCTCTTGGAGACACACCCAAAACCCAACAGGAAGTCAGCTATTTTGAATTTAAGGTGTGATTTTTGCTGCTATTTTTCACATATTTAGGCCTTCCATTTGAATGAACTCATCCTAGGGCATTTAACTCATTGAGACCCAAATCACTCAACGCCTTCTAGACAAGTGGGCCATCAAAAGTTTTCGAAGGTTTTGTAGAATATTAAACAGTGTTGCCATAGCAGTACTTTCATTTTGGGTGTCTTTTCAGTGGGGCATTTTGCTCCATTTTCAGGCCTTATGCTTTAATGTAACTCCTACAGATTTCATTAGATCAACATGATATTTGGTGAGTTAAATCTAAAGATCTTGATGATGTTAAATTGCTTTTGGGTTTTTGTCAAAGGGCATGTTTGTGGCAGCATGTTTAATTAGTGGGCACTTGCCAATGCCACCTACTGGGCATAGGAGGCGTTCTGTGGCCGAATTACACAACATTCAAGCAGCCTACCAGGATATAAACATTCAGGTCACCACATGATGTTCCTGACTGTAGCAGCCACGAACCGTAGCATGGCTTGACTGCACAATGACTTTGCAAGGGCCCTGTCATTGCTGCTTGCAGCTTCAATATTCTCATTTGTCCTTTCAAAGAACTGTTTTTGTAGATGAACAAAGACATGCTTAGATCCATTCAGCAATGTGATGTAATGGGCCTCTTTTAGTGGTTTAGCGGTTCAGTGAGCTTTAGATGGGTTAGATATATGCTTCTTTTAAATGTGTAATGTAAACGATAATCAGAACCTGTCCTTGGCCCTCCTCTGCTTCACAATTGTCTTCCTGTGTTTTCCTGTGCAGTCTGCAGAGGAAAAGGTTCCCATGTGGTACATCATGGATGAGTTTGGCTCTCAGGTGCAGCACTCTGATCAACCCACCTGCAGCATGGCTCCATTCTTCTACATACAGGGTCAGCTAGCCTATACTGTGCTCTGGCCACTGCAGGACCTGAATGAAGGAGGTGAAAGCAGACATACATCCACACCAAGCGTATAGAGAGTGGCCACCATGTCAGAATTTTGAAAATGGATGTATCTGGTGGTTTTTGTAGTCTCTTTATGTTTTCAGAAGCCTAATAAGTTTTATTCGTTTTTTTTATTAATTATTTTTATGTTTCACACAGTTAAAATACATCATTGGCCACACTGTTGGATGACAATTAAAAAAAAAATTTTTTTATCACATTGTCCACAGATGAAGTAACCCGCGACTATGCATATGGAGAGCCAGACCCTCTTGTGCGGCAATGCCGTCTGTTACCATGGATACCTGCTGATCTAGAAGGGGTCAGCGACATTACAGAGGAGCCCCTGGATTTATTCTTTGAGGTGAAGAGTATCACATAAATTTATCAATCACAAGAAAACAATTTATTTTGTAGAAAACGGTGAGGTACAAAGCACTGACAGAAAAATGTGCATAGGTAACCACCAAGATCATTTCACAAGGTTCTCCTAGATACTGTTGTACATGGCAGGAGGCCCGTGAAAGAGAATTTAATCCTGATGTTTAGGAGTTTGGTTGCAAAGTTTGCCATGATGGATGTGAGCCATAGGACATATAAATGCCATACATTTATAAACTAATTCACAAAAACTATGAACACAAATAGTTAAAAATATGTAGTGAGAGTGATGGATTAATACTGTTTTAATAATTGGTACTAACACAATGACAGATTAGGCAGATGGGAAGCGTAATGATTAGTCTTTATTTGACCATATTTGGAGGAGCCCTGTTTAACACAAAGACTTTAGGACAGGGATCCTCAAATCCAGGCCTCGAGGTCTGGTGTCCTGCAGGTTTTAGATGTGTCCCTGATCCAGCACACCTGAATCAAATGGCTGAATCGTCTCCTCAGTATGCAGTCAAGTTCTCCAGAGTCCTGCTAATGACTTCTATATTTGCCTCAGGTGTGTTGAAGCAGAGACACATCTAAAACCTGCAGGACACCGGACCTTGATCCCTGGATTTGAGGATCCCTGCTTTAGGACATAAAAGCATTTAAATTAAGTCTTTCAAATCTAAGGTTTTACATATCAGGAAAAAAAATAACCTGGTCCTTAGCAGGTCTTAAAATGTGGTAAATACAACCTCAGATGAACATCACCATATGACATATTACACTGTCATTATTCATGCCAAAATGCAGAAGCAGGATGTGAAAAACTAAGTATTCCCTTACTGCTTTCGTAAGAATTAAGATGGTAAGTAGTAGCTGTTGTGTCAAAACAGGGGTCAAATTTCCAAACTACTCTTTATTTCTCAAACTCCTGTTTAGTCTTTTAGATTCTTGTTAAAGATGAATAAAATTCTCATAAAATGACCACTGATGAAGAGCAGAGTCTGAACCAGATTAGCTTTTTGAACTTCTACAAACAGCAGAGTCAATAAACCCCAAAGCAGAAAGTGTGATCAGGATGTTGAGCCAAATGCACATGGACCAGCACACAGACCAACAACAGCAATGCAGCAATGCAATGCTCCACTCCTTCTCAGCATGTCGCTGAAGCTGAGAAGGATGAAATAATGAAATAACCAGATCAGTGTCCTGATCTGAACTTGTGGAAGATAACAGAGAAAAAATTCTGCCTAAAAAACAACTACTGTTGCCAAACTGTGAAAGAGATGGGAGACAAGTGGAAGAGATTCAAGCACATTAATGTAAGAAACTGGTGACATTCTGCAGGCACATTTTTTATTTCTCACTAGTTACCAAATGATTGCTAGGGCTAATGGCGGCACTGTAGGTTACATTTTAGGGGTCTCCACGTTCCTTTTTGACTGCAAATTAAAACCCAATTAAAACCATAGTTACCAACAAATCACAGGGTTGAGCAGGTTCCGATGCAAGCTGTTTATTAGACATCTTAATATCACACAAACAGTTAAAGACACAGACAGTAGCATAGTGAAGTGAGATACACACACAGAGTAACAGAAAAGAAGAAAGAACCTATTGATCATGCTGCGGCTTCTTCATCACACCCTCTGACCGAGGAGAGCCCGTGCTGAGATTAAGTATGAGTCCAAATAAAATCAAACTGATCCATGGCGATGAGCAAGCTCTGTTGCAAAAAGTTACTAGTACTTAGAAATATACAAACACCAAAAACAGTGGGCAAAAAGTAAAACCTCCCGGGAGGTTGTGCCTTAGTAGTTGCTGGAAAAACGGACAACACGGACAAAGACTATCGCTACATCTTCTCTCCTCTTCTAACCGTGGTTTTTATACTCTTTCCCTTTCTCTAAGATTTGTGCTGAGTCAGCACACCGAACACAACACTTACACACACTGTAGAGAGCAGTGGAGGTGTGAAAAACAGTGTCAGCAATGATCCACTCTGTGTTAAAGTGTCGTTTTGTTTTTTTTCTCCAAATGATGTAAATCTGTCACGGTGATGGTGAACTTTAATGCTGCTAATGTGGGTGAAATGGTCCACTTACACGGAGACACCTGAGGGCTGCAGAGTTTAAGCGAAGCACCAAGCAACAAATTTGTGTCGAGGATTTTTTATAATCGAATCATTCAAGTTACTCGAGGAATCGTTGCAGCCCGACTTTCAACTTTGTGAATGTGGTAACTTGAGATGTGACCTAGGATTTTCACATCGACACCATAGGCACTAAAAATCTTAGGCGACTTAGTTCTTAACATAAAAATGCCAATCAAAGAAAGTGACAGTGTTCTCAGTGGTTTGTTTATTATGATTTTAGAACTTCTTATTTGTGGTTCTTACTTAGCTATTTGCTTTTGAATTTGTATGATGAATAAAGTCACTAAGGTACCCCATTAAGATCTACTGAGACCAGGTAATTATGTGTTCTAGAACTTGTACTTCCAGGGGATTTGTGCCGTCTAAAGATTCTACTGCCAGGGGGCTGAGGGGTAGCACAGGTGTCCGACAGTATTTTTTTTATCTTTATTACCCAGAATTAAGTCTCATAAGTGGATCACCCCAGGTAGAGGTGAGAAGAGATCCTTCCAAAAGCCTTCCAGGTTCATGCCTTTCAGGTTACTTTTAAAGGTTAAATAAGCAGTATTCAATATGCAGTTTAACCAAGCAAAAAATTTGTTTTGTGTGCGTGCATGCATGTGCGTGCGTGCGTGCATGCATGTGCGTGCGTGCATGCGCGTGCGTGCACCAGAAGGCTGCAAGAATTTATTTGGACTAAATTACACTGTATAACAAAGTCTCACTAATGAAAGGTGCCGCTCCCTCATCCGTGTCTGTGTCTCCAGAACATTGCGCGGGACAACAAGGAGCAGCTTCCGGTGGAAATCCAACCTTATACTGTACCTGAAGACAAAATCCTCAAGTAAGTTTCTCACTTTAGCAACCTACTGTTGTACATCTGAACATATTATACCTAGCTATCATGTCATATCAGCTATTATGTCACTTTCTTTTTTTACTTGACCGTATTCATCAGATAAAAACAAAACAAAGCTTTTTTTAAAAAAAAAAAAATTCTGTTCAATTTTATTTTATATATACAGCACCAAATCACAATAACCGTCTCCTCAAGGCACTTTATACTGATTCCCCCTACATTATAGCAAAAAAATCACAGAAAATACACACCTTCTTCTGATCAGAAACCCGCTTTTTGGTAGACCGCTTCAGCGTATTATCCGAGGCTCTGAGAAAATTGCTAGGTTATGATGCAGTAATTGTAACATACCTACTTTAACTTAATGGATGGCTGTTAATATCCTTTATCTTCGTCTTTATCCTCCTAGTCGGGGTCACGGGGGGGGGGCTAAAGTTTGCTGAGTGTGTGTTTTGCCAGACACCTTAGCTGATTTAGGTTTGTCTTGGACAGCAGGTTCCCGAAACTTTTCAGAATCAAATTATTGTTATTACATAAAACATGTAACAAAAAGAAGTTCCAGAACACCCATCATCATTAACACAGCAATTACGATATTACCGTAGATGATATATATCGCACACCCCTAACTCAGTAGAGCACATACCTCGAGCACCCCAAATTTTCTATGTTGCAATCGATACTACCCAATGTTGTCATACTCAATAAAAAATAATTTTCAGCTTTCTGGATGATTAGATCTGAAATCATCCTTCAGTCATGAAAAAAACTTTGCTATATGACAGAACTTGTGGTCATGTTGCATCCTAATTCTTTTGAGAGGATTCTGACTTATCCTTCCGAGGTTAGATGCAAATATGTGAATATTGTCCCCATCTCAAAATGGATCAATCCTGGATCCAGATCATGCTCTGGATCACCACCAAAATTTAAGAAATTGTTCCATGTACCACCCCCAAGAACTCTGAAATTTTCATTAAAATCTGTTCATAATTTTCTGAGTTATTCTGCTAACAGTCAGGGCAAGTGCACTCACCCAGCCACTTGTATGTAATGTTCCTTAAAATTGAATGTACAAACTCATCATCATCAGCTAAGGAGTTTAAGTGCTAATTAAAAAGCTTGACTAAAAAGCTTTACTCAATCCTTCTGTTCTTTCCATTTAATCCAGGGTTTACTCCGAAATGTCACAAGTAACAAACAACCTGACACACCCTCGGTTCCGTCTGATCGAGGATGAGGATAAGGCTGATATCATTTGGTGCTATAATCACATTAAAGACTACAGGTGAGCAAACAAAACTACATTTGTGATCATCATGGCAGACTCTTTAGCCAGAAATGATTTCTTCATATATGACTGTTTCTGGATTTAGCTCACTTATTGGTCGGTATTATAAGGAATTATTTACATAAATGGCATCATTTGGCACCTGCTGTTGTTTAAGTTATAGTCTTAGTGTTTTGATGAATATGTGTATTTGAAAGTATTTCTCTCTTTTTTTTCCCAAAGCATTTTGACACTGCAGCTGTTACTGCAGTATGTGATTCATTGCTCATATACAATTAGGTCAATAAGTATTTGGGCAATCTTTTTAATTTTGCCTCTGTACACCACCACTGTGGACTTTAAAAAGGGTTTAAGCAAAGTATTGCATCAAGTGCATAATAATTACAGCCATTTTTAAATATAGTCCTCATTTTCAGAGGCTGAAAATTTATTGAGCAGTTGTCTGGCAATCATTGCTCAGTGATCAATTAAAAAGATCAAAGATAAAGAGTTGATAACAACTGTTGAACTTGGATCAACAATATGGTACATTCTTGGTCAGCCATGGTGGAGGCAGTATTACGACATGGACATGACTGCTAATGGAACTGGATCATTAGTGCTTATTGATGATGTGACTGCTTATAGAAATAACAGGATGAATTATGAAGTGTGCATGGCTATAGTCTCTGCTTCGATTCAGACAAATGATGCAAAACTGATCAGCCAGTGCTTCGCAGTGCAAATGGATAATGACCCAAAGCATAATGCAAAAGCAGCCCAAGAGAAGAAACAGGAGATTCTTCAATGGCCCACTGAAGAGGCCTACAGTTAAGACCTGACAGAGCATCTCAAGAAAGAACTGTTGGATTAAAAAAATGTCCAGTGTACTTGGCTTGCTCAAATGAACACAAGTTAACATTTAGAATTAAGTCAATAATGCTGGTTTTAGTAGTTTTCCATGCAAAGTATATTCTGTGCGTAGTATTTAATGAACTCAAAACCATAAACCATGGGTGGCTGTAGCTGTAGCTCAGGAGGTAGAGCAGGTTACCTCCTGAGCTACAATTGGAAGGTTGGTGGTTCAGTTTCTGGCTACTCCAGTCTACATGCCAAAGTATCATTGGGCAAGATACTGAACCCCAAGTTGCTCTCCAGTGCAACCATCGAAGTATGAATGTGTGTGAATGTTAGATAGAAAGCACTTACTGTAGAAGGAAGTGCTTGTGTGAATGGATGAATGAGGCATGTTGTATAACGCACTTTGAGTGCTATAAGAACCAGTCCATTTACCATATCATTAATTCCAATGCATATCTCATAATTTTTCCCAACTCAGTGCAGTTTTTGGTGATGTTATCAGCTTAAGAGTCACTGCTGCAAAGGATTTTTATCCAAGTATTTCAAACAATTATTAAATATAAATTAGTTTTAGTTTGGCCAGTTATTTTTGAGCTTCTGAAAAGGGTATGACTATGTATAAAAATGGCTAAACGGTAAACCTTTGCTAAACCCTCCAAATTTAAGCTGAAAATCTGTTCATCGGTCATATCTTGATTGTTTGATTTTAAAATTCACTGTGGTGGCGTACAGAAGCACAACTTCAAAAACTGTCCAAAAAGCTACGGTACTTGCTATATTCTGATATTATGTGTGGCTCACAGTGTATATATTCTGTTGGTGTGTGTGTATTGAGTTGGATTGTAGATTGAGCAATAATCTGAGACAGAGACAGCAGTCTGAGCTTAGGGAGTAAAGAGCAGCAGATGTACTTCCAAGGTAATTTTGACCCAGTGCACGCTGATCTTGAACAAACTTTATACAGGAACTATGAAAACAGCTTTTATTGTGTGTGAATGACAAGAATATGTTCCTGTATTGTGTCTTTTAAATGTTTAATGATAAGCTCTGTATGCTTGTTATAGAACTTAGAAAATTGTAGTGTAACCATTCTAATCTCAGTTTTAATTGAATTCAACTTCATGCACCAGTTATTTCCCACTTTTCATCCACCTCTTTAAAAAAAAAAAAAAAAAAAAAAATGCTCAAGCATGCACAAGCATATACAATATAATCTACAGGTTACAACATTAATTAGTGTACATGGACAAACATCCAGTACATCTTAACACAATTAAGGCAATCATTTGTCCCTTCAGGGTCCAAAACTTAGTGATGCACCATTTCTCCCAGGGGCCGCCCACACTAGGTTCACCTCCCATGATTGTTTCCATTATGTCCAAAAGTTTCAACAGTCATATGTAAATAAACTTAAACCAAATGAGAGTTGGTTTGAAGAGCACTCTGAAGAGTGTTGTTCAATTAAAGCAACCAAGTAATATTAGTAAATAGTTCTCTACCTTATTGTTGGGACAGTTTCATAAACTACCATATATAGAGAGTAAGAACCATATTTTATATTGTGATAAGGCATTTTAATATGGAGAGTTAACATTTCCACAAACACATGCATGTCCCTTTACTCAAAAAAAAAAAAAGAGGAGGAAGAGACTGAGTTCTGCCTTTTTAATTAGCAAAATATAACTTGGGGGTCTAGATTACAGCTTAAGTCTAATGTCATTGTAGACATGTTTGAGTAACACATAAAAAACAAATATTAAATCTTAGTTTAAGTATACATGGACCATGTGGGCAAAGAGGGGGCAGTGTCTGTCTGCTGCATTGTGTGATAGTTGTGCACACTGGAGGAGTATGCAGCTCCTGCAGGCTGAATTTTCCATGTTCCTAATTTGCCCAGATGGAGCCAGTCATGGCATATATTCCACTCAGTCATATACAGTGCTGCTGTGCAGATTGTACATGTGAATGTGAACTCTTACTCCTCTTCATGTTTTGGAAAAATATGTGGTTCCCATATCAAATAGATGATGTGTGAAAATCGTGGATTAAAAAAAAAAAGGGAAAAAAAGACAGCAATCAAGCATTTAAATTTCTGTTATGTATTCAAAATATTTTATTTACTTATCGTTTGGGATAACAGGGAGGAAGGTACATTCTCTAGAAACAGCCCTTTTCTGTGTTTGGATGAATCAGGCTGAAATTTGTGCTCACTTGCATCTAAGTGTGACAAACAAGTAATGCACTGGTGGAGCATAAAACTAAATCTCAGTCACAACCAGGCTTGAAGGATGTTGGACAAAGAATATGGATAACTGTCTACACAGAGAATTTTAGAGTAACCAAAGGAACAGAACACACATTCTGTTTTTCTGTCTGTTCACAAGAGATGGAACTCAAAAAAAGAACCCAGTAGTCTTCTTGTACTTGGCAGAGCAACTTTAGAGTAATACACGAGAACAGTAATGGGAAAGAATATAAAATGCATTCCAAGAATGCCAGCATGACTAACAGAAATTGAAGTTTACTTTAGTTCACTTTATCCAATTCATCCAAAGGTTGCCTATTTTGATTCTGGAGAGGTATTTCAGTTCATACAACTAATGAAAACCCCAAATTCAGTATCTCAGAAAATTAGAATACTGTGAAAAGGTCCAGTATTGAAGACACCTGGTGCAACACTGAAATCAGCTTATTAACTCAAAACACCTGCAAAGGCCTTTAAATGGTCTCTCAGTCTAGTTCTGTAGGCTACACAATCATGGAGGAGACTGCTGCAACAGTGCATTCAGATCATCATTCTGATTGCAAAAATTACCAGACATGACAGGCTTAAAAAAAACAAAAGACGACCTTTGACACCTTGCACAAGGAGGACGAGACACAAAAGGTCATTGCTAAATAGGCTGGCTGTTCACAGAGCTCTGTCTCCAAGCACATCAATAGAGAGGCAAAGGGAAGGAAAAGATGTGGTAGAAAAAAGTGTACAAGCAATAGGGATAACCACACCCTGGATCCTGTCTAATATTGTCAGTAGAGTCATTTTGAATCGATTGCCTATTGGAGGCCATATCGCTGCAGACCACGCAATGGTGCAGTGGTGTGGATGCCTCAGCCATTGGCGGTCAGGCGGCAGCGCTCAAATTACATAGACCAACAGACATTTTCTAACTATGATGAATATGAATATAATATACAAGTTTCACTTTTTGAATGGAATTACTGAAATAAATCAACTTTTTCATGATATTCTAATTTTATGACCAGCACCTGTACCAGAAGGTTCAAGTCAAATTTCATGAGTTAATGTCAAACTCAAATGTGTTAGTTTTCTAGTTCTATTAGCAAAGTTATGCTCACGCTTAATGAAGCCACTATAAGCCATTAAGTGAAATTCCAGTTCGACTGTCAGAAAAGTTAATTAACATGTTTTTATTTGGCAGCAAATTCAGCATGGAGCAACCCCATGTGTTGCTTAACCAGTTTCCCTGTGAGAGCGTCATCACTGTGAAGGATTGTCTGGCTGCTGTGGCTCGCAGAGTGAAAGGCGGCCGAGGACCTGCCTGGTTACCAGAGACCTTCAACCTCCAGACAGAGCTGCCTCAATTCATCAAGCATTACCAGCTGAGACAACAAAGGTTGGGCTTGTATTTTTAGTCATCACCAATTTTGATGCCAAATAATATTTTTGATAGATGTGTTGTTTTTAATACTAATCTTAAAACTAATTGGGAAGGAAACAATAAACCAGATTTTTTTTTTTTATTATTATTATTATTAAAAAAATTTTTTTTAATTCTCCACTTGTACTGTAGGTGGTCTTTGACTTTCAAGCTCAGGTCCTCTACCAGAAACCTGGAAGCTTGCAGGTCCAGTGCAGTATCTTAGCTGTCGGTAGGACTGCGCTCTTCTAGACAGAGATTTCAGATGTTGTTCCTGGAATCTGCTGGAGTCACTCCCCCAGTTTGGGGGTCACTGCCTGGAGTCTTCCGATTACCTCAGTTGTGGCCATCTTTCTGATATACTCGTGGATCTTTGTTGTTTCATCCAGGATAGTGGTTCTGACACTCACTAGTCCCCTTGGCCTCCTTTTTTTTCACTTAGCATACAGTGACAGCGTGCTGGATTTGGGGTGAAACCCTCAATGCATAGTAAGGGGCTTTCTTGTATTGATGTCAGTGGCTCCTTTGGCCATTTTATTATCCCAAAAGGGTATCTGATGACCGGCCATTGGTCTTTCCATTCAGCTGAGCCTACAGGACTTGCCTTACTCTCTGCAGGTATTTGACAGTTGAAGCTTGTAGCCTCTTGATGGTTCCCATTTGCCTGTGGTACTTGAAGTACCAAGGTAATTGAAGGTGTCTTCAGTGTCTGCAATGTTGCATTCTGACTACCTTCCCTCTCTTTGTTACCATCCAACTACATTTAGTGGTGTGGATCATTTAATCAATGTCACGTTCACTCCTGGCATAAAGCTTGATGTCATCTAGAACTAGAATGCTAATACACCTGTAACCCCAGTGAAAGGGGTTATATCTAGATGAACACCAAAACAACTAGTAGCTCATTGTTCCATCATCTGCAAGAAAAAACTACTATCACAACTACAGATTGAGGAGGTACAACACAAATGGGGAGCCAGGGCATCAGGTTGGGGGGGGGTAGCATCATCCCCGCACTCTGAGTTTGGGTACCAAGCCCCAAGAACAACTGGTATGTTGATTGCCAGTGCAGCTAACCTGAAAAATAAGATCACAGCTAATTTGGAAACCTGGACCCTCTGTGGACGATTACCAAGACTATGTGATATACCCTCTGAAAGTCTACTAGAAGATGTGAATGCAGCTAAGGACAATCCCCACTTTGACGATCACTGAAACCAACCAGGTGATCTATACCACAGCAACAGTGATCCTTGAGATGCTTGGCTATAAGATGGACAGTCACATGGAGCAGTACCCTCTATGGAAAAGAAGATTGGAGGCTAAGATCAAGGCACCATGGAGGGAAGTTAGCCAGCCAGTTAGAACCTGCCAAGCAAGGACTCACAGCTTTGGCTAACCGCTTGAAGAGTGTTAGATCCCACAGGTACAATTATGACAGCTTCTCCATTTAAACAGGGTCCTGGCTACACATCAGCGGGGTATTAACTACTCGGCAAAACTGTTCAAAGTTGAATTAGTGTCCACAGAGGTCCCGTCCTCTCCACAGAGGAGTCCTTGTCTGAGGAAAGACTCCTGAAATTCTCGTTTGATGCTTCTGAACTTCGTCTTTTATAGCCTAAATCTAAGACACATCCTACTTCTCATACATCCTCATGACAGACCATCACCCCACTGCTCTTATCCAATTGGGGTGTTAGACTTAATCATTACTTCATTTCTATTAACATATGGGTCTTTTAGGTCCTTTCCATTCTGGGTTGTGTTTCAACATGTTTTTAACTTTGCTCTTGCTTGTCTCTAGGCAACAGTTTCAAGTTCCTCATTTTACCCTTAGCTCAGTGATTTCACAATTTCCGTAATATATTGCTTCAACTATCATTTCTGTGTTAAACTTACAGTCATTATTCGATTCTAAATCATATAATTCATTCTCTAATAATTCTATAAATTTGAATTATGATTGTCCATTCAGTACCAGGCTTAGGCTATCGGATAATCAAGATCTCAATTCACTTGACAAGAGGTATTCCAGAGACATAGAACCAGATGTTCTCCACTGAACCATCCAAGGTGTTCTCTCAGTAGCAGAGAAACAATATGAGAAGAGACATCAAGATGGAGTCTCAAATATGAGGAGTTGGACAGCACCAGGCCCTGAAATGATACACAAGTACTGGCTAAAGAAGATAACTGCACTCCACTCCATGAATGCCTGGCAGCACAAATGAACCACAGGTGTGGTTAAGACACACCCAGAATGGCTGACAGAAGGCCAGACATTCCTGATCCCCAGAAGGGGCCAGTTCCATCAAACTACTGGCTAATAACTTGCCGCAGTACAACATGGAAGTTCCTGTCAGGTATCATAGTGGCTAAGATGAACAGGCACGTTGCTCAGCAGGGCCCAGAAAGGAAATGGCAGAAATGCCAGAGGAACAAAACACCAGCTACTGGTACATAGACCAGTCACTCAAGACTGTAAGACTAGAACTTTACAAAATCAACAGGACCCTAAAAGCCTTCATCAGGAACTCAATAGGGATGTGGAGAACAACACTAGAGGCAAACTTTAAGCCCATTGCAGAAGTTACCATTTACCAAGGAGATGCTCTGTCCCTACTGCTGTTCTGCATAGGCCTGAACCCTCTGAGGTTACGAATTATGAGACAGGTTACGAATACCGATGACAGAATGGAGCAAACATCAGCCACCTCTACAGGGGTGTAGAGGTGGCTGATGTTTGCTCTATTCTGTAGTAGCTCAGGAGGTACAGCAGGTCACCTACTGATCGGAAGGTCAGCAATTCGATTCCTGGCCACTCCAGGCTGCATGCCAATGTATCCTTGGGCAAGATACTTAACCCCAAGTTGCTCTCCAACGCAAGCATTGGAGTGTGAATGTGTGTGAATGTTAGATAATAAAAGCACTTAGCTTAGTTAATTACGGAAGTGCTTGTATGAATTTGTGTGAATGGGGTAAATGTAAACATGTTGTATAAGCGCTTTGAGTGCTCAGAGTAGAAAAGCGCTATATGAGAACCTCCATTTACCTCCTCTACATGGATGACATCAAGCTGTATGCCATGAGTAAATGAGACATTGATTTACTGATCTACAATAGTGACACTGGACTGGAGAAGTGTCATCGGATGGTAACGAGAGGGAAGGTATACATAACTGAGGGGATTGCACTACCACAATTCAACATTGCAGACACTGAGGACAACTACAGTGGAATCCCAAATTCATGCAGTACTATCTGAAGATGGAATTTTCTTATTGTTGATATCTCAGACTCTCAGAAATCCCATTTATTATTGACCTGGCTAACTAAAAGATGCCTTGAATTTTTCTTCAGGGGAGAAGATAATCACTGGATTTGTAAGCCCTGGAATTTAGCTCGTGGACTGGACACACACATCACCAACAACCTGGATTACATAATCAGGCAGCGAGAGAGTACACCAAAGGTGATGGCACACATACACTCAAATACCAGGAATGAAACCTGCCCAATGTTCAAAATAATAATGCTATGCTCAAAAAGTGTCTTCTGTCTCCTTTTCCTAACCACTTTCGCTTGACCGTAGTGGAAGATGTCATGAGGGTAGAGTAGGAGGTTATCCATATGACCTTACACTAGTCTTCTAAAAATGTGACATTGGATGTCTGCTGTTGATTGATGATTGTTTTGTGCTCAAGGTAAGACCCAGTGTTCTATGTTATTTGCAATTACACTTGGAAGCAAGGCAGCATGTAGCATGAAATATACAGTACCAGGCAAAAAGTGTCCAAACATTTGACTGGTACTGTACTTGTACTTCATGGTTTTAAAGAATTTCTTGCCTTGGAGTATGGTGATTCCATAGTTATTAGAAACGTTCAACTGGACTGAAGAAAGTTCTGACAAGCTCATTAATTATCCCTTTATGTTGGAAATCTTCCACAGCAATACAGAGTGGCTGACTTCTTGCTGTGTTACTTCATAATAATGCACTGTGTCAGGACTGTGAAGCTCACAGTTGCAGTGCCTACATTTGTGTCTTTTATTTTCCAGGTGGTGTGTAAGTACCTTGAAGATCCAGTACTGTTCAACAGGGAGGAAGTGGGATTGGTGAAGTTTGACATTCGCTACATGTTGATGTTGCGTTCTGTGCAGCCTCTGCAACTCTATGTCTATAAGGTCTTCTGGCTGCGTTTTGCAAACAGGTAAAAGATAAATACATGCAGTAAGGGTCCTTTCCTTTAGGGTACCTTTCTGGACAAAAATTTATACACAAATGAGCTAATCTTATTACTGTGTTTTAGTAGTCAAGTCAAATGGATATTTTGTTACTTGGTATCTTTGTGTTTTCTTAGACTTGGCTCCCCCGAGAACTAGTTGTTCCCAAATGGAAAACCTGCCCTGTTGCTAAGACTAGATTAGAAAACAACCTACTGTTGTTTTATATGTATTGAACTATGAAGACCTTCACATGTTCTGTTAATCTAAAGGCCCATTTGTGACCACAGATGTGTTTGTGTTGCAGTGGAAAAAAAAAAAACAGTTAATTGACCAAAATGTCATTCCTCAACAGTACAGATGATCTTGATGTTTTGATGAAACACAGCATAAAACCACTTTTTTTTTTTTTCTTGTTTTTGTTACATTCAGAAGACAGGCTCTTCACTAAGAACTGCACTTACACCTTTTGTAATAGTTTATTTTTGCTCCTCGTCATTTAGAATAGAATAGAATAGAATGCCTTTATTGTCATTATACAGGATGTACAATGAGATTTACCCTTAACTGTGCTTGATCTTTGTTTCATCTGCCTAGACCTTTCTCCATGGACCATTTTGATGACTACCAAAAGCATTTCACTGTCATGAACTATAACGAGGGTGTGGAGCTTAAGCAGGTGCTTTTTTTTTTTTTTTTTTTTTAAATAAATTGTTATCTTGCCACAGCTTATCCAAGCGTCCTGTCTGTGTAAAATCCTGCTCACTGGAGCCTTTTACTCTTTGACAAGTTGTCCTTAACTCTGTTTGACAGTTACACAGTAGTTGTGTTCATAACAGTTTGAATGACTGCCTTTCGTAGGTGCACTATGATGAGTTCATTCCGATGTTTGAGAAGCAATACCCACAGTATCCATGGACAGAGGTGGAAGTAAGTGAAAATGCCAAGCCCAAGTTAAGACATTTTTTTACAGATGTATGTGTGCAGCACATCACCTGACAGAATGAACAAATTTGGTATGAAGCACACTGCTAATTAACCAGTGTCAGAATATGAAGCACATGTCTAAGGCCTTAATTCTGGTGTACAGTTATCTTATATCTTGGTTTTTGTTAATTCTTCTTCCTAGGCAGAGTTATTTAAAGCTTTCAAAGAGCTTTTCCAGGCAGCCACTTCTAGACCAGCTCCATATGGCATTTGTCCCTATCCTTCATCCCGAGCCATCTATGCTGTAGACCTCATGCTGAAGTGGAGTAGAGGGCAAAATGGTGAGCATTCATTCTACTGATCATCAATATGGCAAAGATAAAATCAGTAACATTTGTCTTTGAGTACCAGAGGGATGGCACTTTAATCACATTTATTTCAAAGTCAGACTCTCTTTAAATTTCTCGCTTCTGGCAGTTGACCTGGCTCATGTTTTGCTGAGCCTCATTATCTTGTACGTGATCAAAAATCATCCATTTTCTCCTGTGATCGCTGTCAGAACTCGATTATCATTTCCTTGAGGAACACCTACTTTAAATTTATTTAATTTTGCTTTTTTTTGTCTCCCCATAGTCATTAATCTGAGACTTTGTAACGTTATTTGAGATTCTGCCTAAATGAGAGAAAAGAGAGATACATTGTGTCAAAATTTAATTAATGACAACTCTAACCTCAAGTTGGCCACCTTTCCCTTCTTTCTGACTCCCCGCCTCAGCTGAACCCCATCTCCACCCCACATCCCAACTCCTCCCACTCTTTATGTGTTATGGGTTTTTTGTTTTGTTTTTAAAAGGATGTATTACATATTTGAGCAGGCCCTATATCATGTGACACATGTCAAACTCTGCCTTCAGTTCCCAGGCAGAAAAGAATGAGCTGTCAAAGCTATAGTCTGTTGTTGAAGAGAACTCTCAGGTAAAAGGTGCTTTGCACACCTTTTACCTGAGTCTTCATCAAGATGCCAGTGAGCATCGTTTAAGAATCATCTTTCTCGAAAGCTCAGAAAAACACTGTACAGAGTGCAGATCGCAATAAGAACCCCTGTGAGAAGGATGGTGTTTGGAAAAGGGGGACAGTGGGGGTTAAATTAAAATTCTTCTCAAGCAAGTTGCATTTTACCAGCATTTCTTGTGGCAAATTGCTCCTCAAAACCACCTTCACAGGAATATATTAAGTGTGGTGGTGTCAGGATGCATGACAGGCGAGTGATTCCATCTTTCACTCCATTGGTCGAGGGTGGAGAAATCAGAACGTCCATGACGGAGGAATCTGCTGACATGGATTCATCTATTTATATGAGTTGAGGTTTGAGATTCGAATCAAAGTTTGTCATCAGTCAAATTTTGATTCAAGGTTGCTCTCTTTTCTCTCTTAAATGCTTGCTGGAGTCTCCGATCTGAATAAGATTCTCACTGATGCACAGCTAGAATTAAATATGTGAAAGAGTAAATTAAAATGAGAAGTCCTATAAGACACAGTCAGAAAGGCCAGAAAAACAGACATTGCTAAATACCAGAGGACTTGTAGGCCTTGAGATACTGGCTACAAAAGGCATCGCAGGTCTTTTAGAGACAATGGCATCAGTAAGCTCCAATTAAAATGGGGAGTCAAGAAAATCACAGCCCTTAGGAGGAAGCTAGAGAGTAAGGAAAAGAAACACAAAACGACCATTCTGTAACAGAGACTCCAGATCCTACTCCAGAATCTGAACCAGCCCTTTAGTTGAACCAGAGTAACGTGTCCAGCTGTACACATTCCATATTTTGTGGCTGAAATGGTTGTCAACCAAAACTGCTTCTATTATGAACTATAACTTTTTTCTATAACATTATCATAACAAGAAGATTCACAAAAAAAACCACAGTAAGAAGTCATGGAGGTTAGACAGAAAACACTAAAATATGATACCCTGAATCAATATATAACTATTAAAAATATCATGTACAGTACCTGATGCATTTAGGTTGGGAATTAAATCATTGTACTTGTATCTGATTTTTTTATTCTTGTTTTAATCAAAGTGAAAAACTACAAAACATTAACATCTGTTCAGTGACTATGACTAATAAAGCATCAGATCTTTGTCATAAATTTGATCATTACCAGACAGGAAAAAATAATACAACATTGAAGTTTTTCGATTTCTTTTCTATAGTGGTACTTCCCTTATCTTCTAGTAAAATGATAGGTCCCTGGATTATGGAAACAAGAAATGTTTAAAGGTTTAGAGGGCCGGGTGAAAGATTTCACCTTTTGGACAGTGTCTGGCTGTTTTGACCCATTTACAGTCTATATGAAACTATGCCTGCTGTCCCCTGCTTCCTTCAAGCACAACACAAAAAGAACTTTCTCCACCATGCATGGTTTATGTCTACACATTATCCTTTTATTTAGACATCTTTTTTCTTAACACTTCATCACTGTAAAACCTTATTTGTTTACAGTGTAATCAGCCTGTGAATCATTTTCATTAATATATGTATACACTTATTCTACTTTTTACAACATATACATTTTTATACATTCTCTTATTTTCTGTATTTTTTATACATTTTATTTTCTGTATATTTTTAGAAGTTCTAATTATTTTATATTTTAGAAAGTGTGACTTTCTACAGCATGGCACTGAACAGGAGTGGCCCTCTAATCTCATTGTACATCCTGTATAATGATAATGAAGGCATTCTATTTATTTTTCTATTTATTTATCTGTGTGTTCTGATCCTGTGTCAGGTGAACGTATTATGCAGCCTCAGATCCTGGAGTTGAACTTCAGCCCAGACTGTGCCCGGGCCTGCCTCTACCACCCTGACTTCTACAACCACGTATTTCAGACGCTGTTCCTGGATCAGCCTGAGGAGTGCCCAGTCACACAAATTATGATTAGCCAGACATGATGGAAGAGTGTCTTTGTTATTCTGCTTTTTTTTTTTTTTTTTTTTTTTTGCTTTTTTTTTTTTTCAAGAGACACTGATTACCTTTTGCTTTCAATACTTACCTGTTCACCATTTTTTTTCATCATATTTTCTCACTCTACCACCTAATTTTCAGGGGGGTTTTTTGTTTTGTTTTGTTTTAGGAATTTGATCTCATTAGTCCAGCTGGTTTTATTTCTAAAGGTGCAAAATTATTCTTAAAACTAACTGATGCAATAAAACATTGTTGAATAATCTGGAGATGCAGAATACATTAATCTGTTTGTTTAAAATATTGGCTTATTCCAAAAGACCATCCATGGTGCTATAAAATCTTGGTTAAAAACTTCTTTCTTTATTGGGATCACAGCAATGGATACAAAATAGTTGGTGTGGGAAGCCAGTCACTAACAACCAGTAAGACTGTCTTTGTTTTGTATGGCTACACTGAAAATCAATCTTGAATAAGAGCTTGGATATGATTATACTAATCCTGGAACAAAAGTCCTTATCTGAAACACATTGACTTATTAATGCTGCTGTTCATAAATACTGTGTATGCTAGTCAAAGATTTTGTTTTAAATAGATTATACAAAATTCCCACTGTCACCAAGTGCTGCTCATAGGGAGTCATTTTGACTGTTGCGTTTTCTCTGTAATTATTTTAGGGTCACACACTTTGGGAATCACTGATGTAGAGGAAGCATATGATATAAAAAGAGGGACTCCTCATTAAACTAAAAAAAACTAAGCGTAAGTGGCAAATTGTATGATTGAGTAATATCTTGAAGTTCAGAAGGATAATACAGGTAAAGGTGTGAGCAGAAAAAACAAAACCAAGGAGTTCAAGAGTCCAAAACAGACGGGTGGTCTGCCTGGCCATAGGAGGAGCTCAGCCCGACTAAACAGTTCTGGAGGCCTGCTGCAAATTCCAGCAGCACAGGCAGAAAAAAAAGTTAATTTCCCCAAAACAGCCCCTTCTTCCTTTGAAATAACAAAGCAGTGCTCTCTATTATGCATGAGGCAGCAGCAAAACCAGTGTATTTGAATTGATTTCAGTTCATTTAGAGGAATGGAAGGTAAATACAAGTGAAAAGACCATTACAGCAAATTAGATGATGTGGATGTGAAGGGATTCTTCCCTGTTGTGTGGTTTCAGAAGAAAAAAAATAATCCCTGAAATGATCAAATTTCAAACTGGAGACTCCAAATGGAAGTGATTAGGCCATCAGAAGATGCCACTTTTTTGTCTGGACTTTATTTTTTAAATTATTTATTCTATTTCTTTATTTATTACTTAGCTTTTTATTTTTTGACAGGAGAGCAACTGTTTTAAGAAGCGCACCTGAATCCCGTTGCGTCTGCTTGTGTATGCAGTGACAAACAACTCTTGAATCTTGAATTATATGACTGCGGCAGAAGCCCACCTCAAAAAGCTAGATGTTGAACAGGTGCAGAACAGTAGAGCATTCAAAATATCACCAGTTAAGCAATGCAAGTGGAAACGGAAGAAATGCTGCTGAGAATTAGGAGCTACACCTGTGCTACATACAAGACCATAGTAGAGCTAATCCTGCAAAAGCATTTTACAACAGTGCTGGGAAGATTGCCAAACCAATTAATATCATTTTGGTTGGGTAGGAAATAAAAATGCAAAAACTGCAAGCTTGACACAATTAAAAATTAATCAGACTGTGTCAGTCAGTCGTTCCTCCCTGAAGATTCATCATGCCATCTGTTGATAGACGTCTGCAGGAGAAGTTGAAAGGAAAATCAAAAAAATATATATTAGAAGGGGCAATACTAGAGGACTGCATAGATCAACATCAATGCAAAAATATTCACAAATGGTTCAAAAGATCCAGAGAGCGAACGCACGGTGCTGCTTTTTACATCCTTCAATGTGAGGTAGCAGTGAAGAAGAGAACAACTAAGCATTTGTCAGTATATAGTGTAGAATTAACTGGAATAATGTTTGCACATTACAGAGGGTGAAAAAAATTTAAAAAAAAAAATTCATCATAGCTTCTGATAGCTTATTAGCATTATCAGCATTAAGTCTGGGAAATCATCATGTTTACAAGATATTTTTTATTTCAGAGTTGTCATTCCTTTGGATTCCTGCACATGTGGGGTTGAAATGAATGAATTGGCAAAATATTCATTAAAATTGCAGGAAATTAACACAGGAATACTGTTAAGAAAAGCAGAGGTTAAAATGTAATATGTAGGATTGAACAGAATGCAGGACAGAATCTCAAAGGAAAAGATGTTGAGAATTGGACATACTGGATTAGACCACATACTCCATAAAAAAGCAAACACCCAGGAGATCTCTGTCTTCACTGTAATGCACCACAAACCTTTGAATATGTACTAATCCACTGCAATCAGAGAAGAGAATTAGTGGCTTTATTGAAGGAAAGCAGTCAAAATTTACACGGGATTTTGTTATATTCAGTTCCTGTTATGCTCCATCCATACTCCAATCCAGTAGGTGGCGGTAATGCACGTGTAAGTTGGTTTCACATCCGCTATAAGGTCCATCGAAGAAGAGGAAGAAGAAGACCGTTGCAGTAAAATGGTTCAGTCGAGCAAAGGTTAGGATACTTTCACACACTGTGGCTCATGTTTGTTGGTAAGGGTAATTATCATGGGATTTGTCTCGTTTGTGTGTCGTCCGGAGTAAAGTTTTAGCTGGTGGAAATATTATATTACATCGTTTGCCGTGGACGCTTCGAAGTTGACGAGAATTGCATTAGGAAAAAAGGTGAATGCGGTAAGTAATGTTGTACAGCTGGAGAATTTCGACGTTTTTGTTTTTAGTTTGTTTCTATCTCCTCTTAATTACAATTTCTGAGATATCACGTAACTGTATTTGTAATGTAACGCAGTGTGACTCGTTTTCTTTTTCCCCCAAAGAAAAAGTTAACGTCAGTTAAACAGCGCGTGAACGAATCACACCATTCGCCGCCGTAGGTTGTAATGCACATATCGAAAAACAAGGGGCGGATCCGCCCTTTCCGATGCGTTTTTAATGAATTCTTTGCTTATATTGGTAAATAGACTGTAGTCAACAACATTCATGAATGGCTGGTATATAAAACCTGTTTCCTAAGCATCTTTATAACTCTGCGTTATTGTATCTACGTTATCATCAATCCAGTCCTTTTTGGCCACTTCAAATATCTTTATAGGGCAGTAATGCTATCTGTTGCAATCTCTGCAGCCCTCATGGCCAATCCTGAAAAAAGATAAGATCTCTATCTGTAATGCTGCACACAATTGCGGTGTCTCCATAACAACTGTCAACATATAAGAGAAAAACATGTATGTGTAAGACTTGCACATCACATCATTAAAAATAGTATAAATTTGAAAGGAAAATTGATATATCAAATGATAATATATTACTTAGGATACAATATTAATTTTTACTTTACGAGAGCATCTGGCCCTCACACTGTCTGCTGAGAAAAATTGGACAAATGTAGCATGACCCATGCTGTAAGGGAAGTGGTGGTTGCTGTTTCATTTTTGACAGAAGTGGTGTTTAGCAGCTTTTGTATCTGAACTGTTCAAATACGTGTTTGTTTTTTTACTACTTCACACAGATTCACATTAGATTTACATTAATGGGAACCCTGCTCACACCGGGAACATTAAAGCAGATTTTTTATTTTCTGAAAATCTAATAAGGTATTGTTTATTCTGTAAAGCAGAAATAATGAAACCCTCTATAAAAAAAAGAGTGAGGTTGTTGCAGCCCATCAGTGTAATGTTTACAGAACAATGACTTAAAAAAATGAAATGGTCATTTGCTCAGAAAAACAGGGATAAAGTGTATTATTATTAGTAGGTGCAGAGAATAGATATACAAGAGGTTATTTTTTCCGTCACTCCTATCTCTGATTAACTTTTTCATATATTTACACACCCGTCTGACACAAATATCGCCATCTAGATAATGCTATATGCTGTGCTGTGCTACTTACCTCCAACTTGCTCACCTGAGACCCCATTTGTCTACAGTCACTGGCCAGCTAATCTGAGCTGTAGTGAAACTGAAAAGTGTAACACAAACTGGAAATGGAGAGCATTTGCCTTCAAAGTAAAATGCGTCTTTTGAAATATAAGATAAGTTAAGATAGTGTTTATTCGTCACATGCACAGTTATACACAGTACAATGCACAGTGAAATGTATTTTGTACCTGCAGCCATATATACACACACATATAAATAAGAAGAATAAAAATAAAAATAAAAAAAAGTAATTCATAATTCAATATGTTAGGTACGGCACTGAAGCACAACCTTTACTTTGAAGGTAAACCTCCATTTCTGGTTTGTATCACACTCTTTTTCAAGTAATATTATTTGCAGATAAATATAAAACAAACGTAAAAAGCTGTAGACAACTGTGGCAATCTGCTAGCAACCAAATCAATCACTGGGACATTGGCTAGAACAGAGGTCCCCAACCCCCGGGCCGTGGACCGGTACCGGGCCGCACATAAAGAATAAATAACTTAAATTATTTCCGTTTTACTTATTATCTGCGCCTAAACTATATTTTATTTTGAAAAATGGGCGGATTCGCTCCGTTACTTCCCTCCATGACTTCCTCTTGACGTGTCAAGACGTTTCTGCTCACATGATACGTCACCGCTAAAATTAAACCCAGAAGCTTCAGGCCTGTCTAACGAAATCGGTTGGTTGACCTACATAACGCTTCTTTAAATTTTTGAGTGCTCAACAAGAGTAGAAAAGCGCTATGTAAGAACTAGTCCATTTACCATTTTTATTTATCAACACCGGGGATAGCAGTGAGGTAGTCCCAGCCATCAAACTGACTCTCCAGCGCTTGACACCGCGGCTCTGCAGCCACGCTCCATGTGAAATCGGCCGAACCCAGTCAAACCAGAAGCCAGCAAAAATGAGTATCAGAGAAACAAGCTCAGGGGGCTTACACTGATTCAGTGTTATGGTGAGTTGTATTTTTCATGCGCTTTATACAGTAAAAATCACCTAAGTCGAAGTCGCATAAATCGGGTTTTCGCTCTAGTTGGATGGCATCTGCAGGTCCTGATTTTTCCTAACATTAATTCCAATAAAATCATCACATAAATCCGTCGGATATTCACCTACCTCGGATGAAAAATCTGGTCCCATTGTAATAAATTTCCAGTTAAATGTGATCGCATAAACTGGATGAGTTTAGCGCTAAAACCCTCCTCAGCTCCTGTCCGCCCACTTCCATGCATCGGCTCGTTCATGCACAACTACACACACACTAACAACGCCTGGAAATTGTTTTAGTGTTTATATCAGTTTATTTCACCGGGGACAATCGTGGCAAGTGTAAGCTACAAACTTGCACGTACGAGTAAAATTTCAGATTATAAAATTTGCAGAAGCAAATTCATAGATGAAGCAGAAGCCATTGCAGCGAAATTCGATAATAGACCCCAAACTGGGCCATTTGAATCCGACTGAGGTGATTTCTACTGTATTTGTTTTTGCGGTGTATCTTATTTTGAAGGCATGTTTTACCATGGCTCTAACAGCTGACCAGGGAGCGCTGTGGGCAGAGAGCCTGTTATTCATGTTGAGGCGGGATGTTACGAGAACGCTGCTGATAGAGTTGCATACGAATACAAAGTGGATTCACGTTTTTTATTATTATACGTAGAAAATATCACACTTGGTTATGGTCATATCATTTATTTTGACGTATTTATTCGCCACACCTTAAAAGCCGGTCCGTGGAAATATTTTCTAACACTAAACCGGTCCGCGGCTCAAAAAAGGTTGGGGACCACTGGGCTAGAAGACCGCAGAAGACAACTAAAGTGGATTATTGTTTGACCAGATTATCTGTCAGTCATGGTGGAGGCAGTGTTATAGCATTTATGGCTGCCAGTAAAACCAGATCATTAGTGTTTATTGGTAATTTTGACTGCTGATAGAAGTAGCAGAATGAATTCTGAAGTGTACAGAGCTATAATCTCTGCTGAGGTTCAGCCAAATGCTTCAATACTGACCAGGCGGCACGTCAGTGAAAATAGACAATAGCCCAAAGAAAATGGCAAAAACAGCCAAAGGCTTTGTTGAAGTAAAGAAATTAGATATTCTTAAATGGCCAAGTTAGTCACCTGGTCTCAGTCCAAAGTAGCGTGCATCTCAGTAAAACAAAAGGAAAAAAGATCCACAAATAACTAGCAACTGAAGGCAGCTGCAGTAAAGACCTGACAGAGTATTTTAGTGGAGGAAATGCACCATTTGATGGCCATGGTTCGAGATTCAAGACAGTTGTTGACTCCGCATGATTTTCATCCAAGTACAGGTTTATAATTATGTTTAAAATTACCTTTAAGCCTCTGAAAATGGACTATGTAAAAATTGCTGCAATTCATAAGTAGTTGTAATATTTTTGTTAAACTCTTTGAATTAAACCGAAAATGTGTTTTTATTTTTATTTTTTATTAAAAATAAATTTAAAAAAATAAAAGTGAAATTCGTACTTCAACAACATGTTAACTGATTTTTAAAATCCATTGTGGAGGAGAGGCAAAATTACAAAAACTTTGTCATTGTCCAAATATTATTGACCAAACTCTACTACTACATTTTTTTTCTCATGACTGACTGAACTTTACTGGTAAGAACTTACTGAGAGTAGTTAATCAAATTAGAGCTGCAACTCAAATAATTCGATTATTAAAAAAAATCCTCAATACAAATTTGTTGCTTTGATGCTTCATTTAAACGCTGCAGCGCTCAGGTGTCACCGTGTTAGCAGAGTGTTTCACCTGCATCAGCATCAAGTTCTCAGTCGCTGAGATGGGTTTCCATCATTTTAAAAAAAATGACCCTTGGATCATCGTAGATGCGTTTTTCCACGCCTCTCCTGCTGTCTACACCTGTGTGTGTGTGTGTGTGTGTGTGTGTGTGTGTGTGTGTGTGTGTGTGTGTGTGTGTGTGTGTGTGTGTGTGTAAATAAATAAATTCATTTATACTAATACGCAAAAATACGCAAATATGCATACTTGAGAGTAATTTCAAATAGAATTTCTGTTATTACTGCGGCCCTCCCTGCATTACCTTCGGCCCACACTTTAAGAACCACTGTTGTAGACCATTTTCTGTTCAATACCTGTGATTTGCCAAGAAATTTTATGTTTAAATGTTGGATTGAAATTTTAGACCAAATGTGGGTTACAGAGCAGGGTAAATACCATTGCAGAGCTAGAGACAAAGGATGCATGTGAAATGTCATTGTATGGCCATAATATTTTGAATGTATAACTAGTCATCTCCTTTTCTTTCTTTCTTTTTTTTTTTTTTTTTTTTTTTTTTTTCTCCTCATAGGCAAGAGAAGTGCTTAACTGAAGTCATCACTCGAAAGGCCATGCAATGCTTTCTGGATGTCCCAACAGTCAAGGAGCTGTCAGTCCTCCAACACCTCAGGACAATCAAACAACAAGAAATACCAGCAGTTAGTACACATCCTAGTACAACACAAGGGGATATCTTCTCTTGAGAACTTTCTAACAGTCTGGTAGCAAAAGTGGACAACAAAGCGAATCTTCCAGTGAGAATTTTAGTTAGCATTTCCTGAAAGTTTAAAATTTTGGACTGGAGCAACTACTGGAATCTGTCCCACTTCAGAGAGAGTCTCAGCCCAAATGTTTTCTTTGCAAGAATCTGTATCTGGGTCTGCACATCATCCCCATTGTTTTACATTTTGCCAAAAGGGGACCCTGCTGATTTCAACTCCTTAATTAGAACTTCATCTTCGTTGGATAAAATGAGTTCCAACATTGAACTTAATTTTGATGATTTTTCAGATGAAAGACGTTACAAGAATCAGGAAGTAGGAAGTTCCCTTGTTTCTCAAAACTCTGGACTGAAGAAGAGAAAAATTCTAGATCATTCAGAGGGAACTCTTGCCACCCTCTCTCAGAAGATCTGCCCTTTCTCCCTTAGGAGCCAGCTATCTAAAGGTGAAGTCTTGGAATTTGAAAAAGCCAAACCAATGACAAATGACCAAATATTAGACTTTATTGAAAAAGAGGTTGCATTACTAAAGTCTGCTCCAAGAAGGAAGGATGATATAGAGTGGCAAAGATTCAGCCCTGTTCATAATGAGCAGTGCACTACTGCACCTGGACAAGAAGATGATTCAATTCCTTTGCTGCCCTTTGAACTATCTTCCAGGTCTAAAGGGAAATGTGACATGTCTGCATCAGAGAAATGTTTAACAGGTACACTAAACTCTGTTCTTGAAAGCTCAAGACATGCTTCTAAAAATGTTAAAAAATGTATGATTGTAATTTTACCCAGTACAAAAACACTTAATGTAATTATTTCTGTAAATGGTTATGACATTCTTGTTTGTTAATGACGGTAATGTGGAAAGTTCTTACTTAAATAGGATAATCACTATGTTGTTCATTAATTACTCTGAAGAGCCAAATGTGTCCCAATCTGGCAAAATGAGTCGAAAGTCGCAAGGGGTAATTCTTAGGCCAATAACAGGTTCATAGGATGTTCTTAGCAACAAGGGAGAGCAAAATGAAAATGAGCTCTTATTGGCTGTCGGTGATGACATCATTGGTAGCCAATAAGAGCACTCAATACATGTAAGCAATCTTTCCCTTGTTTCTAAGAACAGCCTGTGAACCCAGAAATGACTCACAGTACAGCTCACTGATACCAGTGTTATTGGCCTAAGAATAAGCCCTTGCAACTTCCAACTCATTTTGCCAGATCAGGTCACAAATGCTAGTCTATGGGATGTAAACTACTGCCTAGACAACTGTTCTGGATCATACTGCAACAATCCTAGAGTGGAGATATAAGTGACTTTCATCTCTTTACATCCACAGATGATCAACATGTCATGTTGGAAGTTGCTGCCTCTTGCATAACGAATGAAGCAGAGAGTCCAGTGACTGTCACCGAGCGAGAAGATATCAGCCTAAAACCAGTTGAGGGAGTAGGCTTAGGCAGAGTGCACAGTATGATTGATGGAAATCAAGATGCAAATGCAAACACACAGAAGAACACTGAAGACCAACAGTACTACCATGTTGAGTCTAAGGAGATAGCTGAACTTTCCTGCCTAGCTTCATTAACTGATAAAATTGAGATTAATAATATGCGATCAGTCACTGTGAATCAAAGTGAACAATCAGTGTGCAGCCAAACAAGTTCCAAAAATATGGAGGAGGATGCAACTGGTGTGTATTTACAGGCTGATTTAAGCATATCACTTCCTGTGAATAAAAAAATCACACCTCCATGTAGACCTGAAGGTGAAGCTACAACTGTGGCAGTTTTAAATGCTCCACAATATGAAGATATTTCAGATGATGAAGACTTACCAAGGCTGGACATGAATCTCCTGAACACAAAACAAGAGGGAAAAGGGTTTGCAGACCCTTCATATGAAGATATAAGTGAAGATGAAAATCTGCAGTTTCAAAATATAGCTGAAGAAATGCCTTCACCTCCATGTGAAGTGTCTGAAGGCAGTGCTATGCAGTATGAACCTGTACAGAATCAGGCCAAGATAAATCCCAGTTTAACTGAGGAACTGATTCCAAAGGAACAAATGTCATCAAAGACAGAAACACTTGACCCAGCACAACATTGCTCTTGTCCATGCTTTGTTGAAAGTGAGGATGGGTTTGAACGTGTATTATGTCCCAAATGTGACAGTGAGAAACATTTAAAATGGCAAACAAGCCACTCCTTTAGGCCCCTCTTTGTTACACAACATCAAGGGGAGACTGAAGAGGCTGCTGATGAGGACAGTGAGTGGCTAGTCATACCTGTAAATGTTACAGATGTTAATTGGGAACCAGCAGGTGAAGGCCAGGCTGATGGAGAAAACAGTTCACAAAGTGATGGAGAACATGAAAACCAAGTAAAACAGAGTGACACAAATGCAGCAGTCTGTGAGGTACCCAACTCTGTTCCAAACAGAGTACCAGCTGCTGCTTTTCCACCAATGGAGGTTTTTGACACATTTTGTCAGCAAGTAAAAGCCATACAGTCTAGGGAGACAACCCTACAATCCCCCCTGGTACCGTCTTCCTGGGGTATAGCTGAGACAAAAGCACATAGACCTCAAAATAGAGAGTCCCACTGTGATCCTGAAGACAGCTGTGAAACTGAAGACAGTTCTGATTACTCATCTGATTCAGAACATAACTACCTGACAGTGTCCACACAGTTCGTAAAGAGCCTGTCAGTGCCTGCATCTCCAGAGACAGTTGACTCTGATTCGGAAAAAGAAAATGAAGATCATGAGATGCCAAATTTGCAACAGTGTCAAACCAGGGACAGACGCAAGTCTTCAGGAAATGATGATATAATAAACCTTGATTCTGATACAGAGGACGAAGGTTTCCAAAATTGTGCAGAGACAAAAACAAAGAGATTATTCTCTATGCGCACACAGAACAGTGGAGCTACCTGCCTTAATCAACTGAAAAAACTTTCTCCTGAAACTGTGGATGGTCAGTGTGGAACTGTGAAAGAACCCCTTAACACAAATAGACTTCGATCTGCAGATTCACCAGCATCACACTGCCAGTCCAGATGCTATCAAGAAGTGATCCAGACTAGAAATGCTCAGCTTTCACAAAGGACAGAAAAATATGGGCATTTACTTGAAAACAAAACTGGATCTCATCATTTGAAAAAAGAGGTCCCCAAACAAATCGTTTCAGATGATCCAAGTGTTATCGTAATATTTGACAGTGACGATGAAGGAAAACAAAGCAACAGACAGGAGAAGAGGAAAGGCATACTCGCCTCTGAGTCGATGAGTGCGGGCAGTACTTCGTGTGGTCAACAAAGAAGGGATAATGAAAAGAAGGAAAGTGCTAAACCTAATGACAGAGAGCCCAGTGTTTCTTCTGCAGATTCATCAAAGTCACAGCACCAGTCCCAACTTCAGCATGTGCAGTTAAAAGAAAAGAGACCAGATGAACGCCCATCACACGGTACAAAGAAGAGAAAGCTGATCAAAGTTAGAGTGCATCCTGATCATGTTCATCAAAAACCCGAAAGACAAACTACCTCAAATACTGTGGAAAGAGACACAGCAAACCTTATGAAAAACAAGACAAATATAGTCTCGTCAGAAACTGAGGATAGCGATGATGCCTCAGTTGATGCCCAGAGCAGTCATTGTGCCAGCAAAAAAAAACAAATCAGTCTGTCGGGCACGGACTCCTCGAAGAAGCTGCCACAGTCTGTGGACAAGGATGTAGACTCAACTAAAACTCACCATGAGCATTTTCAACAAAAGGCAAAAATAGAAATGGCCTCAAAAACAGTGGAAAGAGAAGTAGAAAAAGACCTTAAACTGAAGAGAAAAACTAGAGTACTGTCATCAGAACCAGGGGACACCTATGATACCTTAATTTATGCGCAATCCAGTCAGTCTGTGGTTGACTCCATTAAAGTTTGCCGTGAGCATGTTCAACGAAAGACCCATGGGCATATGACTTCAGAGAAAATGGGCAGAGAACTTAAAAAAGGCCTTATCAAACACAAACGAAAAACTCGAGTACTCACATCTATGCACAGCTCATCTAGTTCCAAGGAATGCTTGTCTTCAACCAAACGACAGCGGTCAGACGCTTACAGCAACTCTTCAACATTAAATCAGTCTTGCGCTCCCACAAAAGGCCCATCGTCCTCTATATCCATGCCGTCATCAGCAAAGGAACAAGTATTCCATGACTGGCAAAATAGCTTTGTGCCAACCAGGAGAGACCGTAAAGCTAGTCTCAGGAACAGTTGTGACTCTCTAAGGGAAGCTAGACCTGGACCAAGTCACCATGGCAAGGCACACAGACAGAGACACAGATCCTATGAGTCTCTACCTGCTCTGGGAAAGAGGTGCAAGAATGAAGCCATACAGATGACAAAGGACAGAAAACAGGACGCTCAATGGAAACAAGGTGTGTTTTTTTTTTTTTTTTTAAGTCTAAAATTACAGTCAAGTTAAAAATTATTTTAAATGTGCTTAATCTTACTGCAAACCTCGTTCTAACTGTAGGATTTCCTGTGAGCCAAGGCTACAAGTGCAAGAATCAAGCAGACTTCATGGCTAACAAAAGGTGATACTCAACATTTCAAACTGACTGCATATAAAAGAGATGAAGCTTCCGACTCTGAAAAAGTGAAGCAAATGCAGAAATCTTTTGACCTTTTATTGGTCAGCAGAGAGGTGCAGTTATTTAAGCATGTATGAGAAAACTGCCACAGCTCCTTGGCCCTGGTCTTTCAGTAAACACTTGCCTGCAAGTTTGAAGCCACATCAAAGATAACAATTTATTTTGAAAATTATGGCCTGCACTTTACATACAGTTTATTAAATTTCCATAAAATACATTTTTTATGTTTTTACATCCAAAGCAATGCACTGAACAGTTTTCTGAGTTGTGTCCTGTCACTGTGTGCAGGCCAGGGAAGAGGTTCAGTTCTCCTCCAAGGCCTCACCACTGAAGAGAAAAACATTCCACAACTCCAGCTCCCACGGGGGCAGACTGCGTGGCCAACCAGCAGTTATTGTTATATCTGGTGCGTTTATCGACGCACTTGTGTAAAACAAAGAATTTATATGTTCAGTATTTTACCTGTTCCTGTATTAAAATTCAAATTTAAGCTGTTGACTGTTTTTCCCTCTGAAAACTGTTTATTTGAAAGTTTGCAAACACTTTATTTTTTTTAATTGGTTACTCACTTTTTAAGTTGATTTTTTTTCTTACTTTGAATATAGTATACAACATGGCAGTGTTTATTTTAAAATCTTACTTTTTAAATACAGTGATTGTTAATAGATCCATTGTTGTTTGACTTCTGAATAGTTTATTTCACTGCACTGTAAAATGCTGTATTTGCTCACTTTGTTTAAATGAGTGCCTGTGTGAATCTTACACCCATTAGCCACAACTTTAAGACTGCTGACAGGTGAAATGAATAAAACAATCTAATTACAGTGTTCTGCCAGGAAAACCTGTGTCTTGTCATTTGTATGGATGTTATTTCAACATGGATTGCCCACCTACATGTTGCTGCAGACCAAGTGCACACCTGCCCTGACAACAGTGACCTTCCAATTAGGAAAACTCCCACCAGACCACGACTTCAGAAATGGCTCAAGGAACATGGCAAAAAGCTCAAAGCATTGATCTGGCTTCAAAACCCTAATTTCCCCATTTAGTCAAGTATCGCGGTATGCGCACCGCAAGGCTGATCCACGGCCTTTAGTGCGATTAGTGCCATCAGATTAGGACCAGGACAGTGGTGAAATTAACTGGTGTGGGTTTCATGCTGATTTAAGTCTGAGTGATATTTTTTTTGAAGGGCAACTAAAAGTCACTTTTTTTTTTTATGTACTCTAGTTAAGATAGAACAGCACGGTGGTGGCGTGGTGGTTAGCACTGCTGCCTCACAGCTGATTTGATTCCACCTTGGTCCGGGTCTCTGTGTGGAGTTTGCACGTTTTCCCTGTGCTTGCGTGGGTTCTCTCCGGGTACTCCTGGGTTCCTCCCACAGTCCAAAGGCATGCAGTTAGTGGAGTTAGGTTAATTGGTGATTCTAAATTGCCCCTAGGTGTGAATGTCTCTGTGTTAGACCACACGCACGCACGCACACACACAATCCTAAAGAGAATAAGTGGAAAAGAATGGCTGGCTGGAGTTCAGATATTCCTAGTGTACTGCATTTTTCCCAGCAAAACATGGATGAAACATTTTAGTAAAAAAAAAGTTGCTTCTTGTGATGAAATGTGAAGAAAATTCCTAGAATATAACAGTTTCTAAGACTTTCACCTGTTAATGACCATTATTTATTTTTTATTAGCTATTAATAAGCACAATGTTGAAGGAAGCATTTTAGCACTTCATCTAAGGGGAGGAGGACACAGCTGCAGACCTCATGGCGTAGTCAATCCTACCATACCTTTTTCAAGCCTGCTTGGAGAACAGCTGAATGATGCATGCGTTATTGGTAGAGTGGAGTGTGCAGACAGGTCACACGGGTGTCCACACAGAGCCACACACTCATTGATGACAAAATTTACTTCATTTGGAAAATACGATATCTATTTAAAAGGCCTTTCAGCAGCCACAACTGAGTGCTGACAACATTACACTTGTGACAGTATAAACTGGTTTAGTATTGCTAAGTGTTTCACAGCCATCCTTGTGTGCTGCTCCTGGTGTAGCTGTGTGCTGTCACAAGGAGCAGTGTCTAAAATATGTGGCGCAACCAGCAATGTGGGATTTAGTTTTGTCTACTGCCATCTTGTGGGTCCAGCTGATTATTGAAACAGAATTAAGCCAGCTTGACAACATAGCCACTGGAATCTGCAGACCTTCTCACTGGCACATTTGTGTCCTTTTAACAATGGTAGGAGCTTTTTTTTTTCAAAAATGTTATTGAACAACATATGTACAGTATAAGATGGTGCAAAAACAGTTTATCTAGACCAGTCTGTCAAGAAAAAAACAGCAGAAACTCCCAAAATAAAACGGCTGAGAGAAATAACAAAAACGGAGCAGATAAGACAAAGGCTTGGTGGTTTAAAAGAGCAGGGAATTACATCGAGACATATCTTTTTAGTTTTCTTGTTCTTGT
Organism: Archocentrus centrarchus; assembly: GCF_007364275.1. Classification (NCBI taxonomy): domain Eukaryota; kingdom Metazoa; phylum Chordata; class Actinopteri; order Cichliformes; family Cichlidae; genus Archocentrus; species Archocentrus centrarchus. Next base: position 19,769,098 of record NC_044368.1, read on the forward strand.
GTGTCAAATTTCATCATTTTAAGATAGAAGGCATATTATTTATGAGCAAGAGTATAATATTTGCACTTACAAGAATGAATATGGTATTTGTTCAGATATTATAATGAGGTTAAACTCAGTGTGTGAACAGTGTGTAAAGAAGACTACCTATTTTTCCTGAATATAGATAAATATGATTCAAACCACTGCAGTGCAGTACCTTTAATACCTATGGCATGCTCTAATCTCTGTAATAAAATGTTATGGTCAACAGTATCAAAGCTGCACTGAGGTCCAACAGGACAAGAACAGAGATGAGTCCACTGTCAGAGGCCATAAGAAAATCATTGGTAACCTTCACTAATGCTGTTTCTGTACTGTGATGTTTTTTTTTTCTTTGAAATTTTAGTTTCCTGACAAATAAATTAAAATACAAATTCTGTCATGGTCCTGGGCCTTTTGCCTAGTGTTTTATGTTTTTGTAGTTGAAGTCTGTTGTTTAATTTCTCTAGTTGTGTTTCTAAGTTTGCTTATGGTTTATGTTCTTAGTTTGTTCTCAGGGCTGTGTGCTGTGCCCTCTTCTGTTCACCCTACTCATACATGACTGCTCAGCAAAACACCCAGGCTGTCATATTGTGAAGTTATCATCAGAGGTCAGAGCCAGAATAAGACCACTAAAGAAGTGGCCACAGTTGTGGAGACAAGCAGTCACTGGCTGTGGCTGAGAAGAAAGGAAACAGTGTGGGGAGCTAAAGGACCACCCCAGATGGCCCACACCCAGGTCTGATCAGCCTGTGATGGGCCTACCCCAGCTGAGGGTGATAAATGGCTGAAACACCCAATGAGACAGGGGTACACAAGTGATGATGTGTCATGCTGGAGTCAACATCATCATCAAGGCTCCACTCACAAACACCAAGCTGAATCATTAGGGTTGCAGTATCTAGTCGTTTAAATCATCTTCAGAGAATCCAGAGACGTACACAGTGAGGATGTAAAACTACTGACAAGATAATCATCCTCTGTGGGAGCAGAGTTTAGGTACCTGCTCTGCACTGTGTTGGTACATGGCTTTGAAGAAGATAATAATGGAGGAATCATATCCTTAAACTTAGTTACAGCACTTTCAGAAAGACTCCTAGTGCAATGATATATTTTTTTTATTACAATCATTAATTTCCCACAATGTGGGACAAATAGAGGATTATCTTATTTTATTTCCCTCCGATGTATAATCCATTATTGTAAATTTAAACTTTGAATCATATGAAAAAAAGGAATAGGAATTGCTTTATTCTTTTATTGAGGTGGAAGTATGAAACCTTTCCATAAAAGCCTCAAAAAATAAAAAGTCAGCCTCAGACTCCAATAAGTCACACCAAAAGGGATGTCTTTTCATAACAGTCAAGTATGAAGATTGAGATTTGAGAGCTGTGTGGAGAAAAATTGTGAGTAGAAAGGATTTTCCCATACTGCACTGCTTATTTGTGTAAATTGGAACGTTTCAAATGAATTGAAATAAAATGTTTTATTAAAACAGTCTCTTTAAGTCAGCCCTTTTGGATGGCAAGCAGGCAATCTTCACAGGCTTCTCTCTCCTTTCTAAAAGTTCCCTTCCCACAGCTTCCTCAGCAACAGCAGTCATCTGAAGAAAGGAAATCAAGTTGAGGAAAGTGAAGACAACAGATTGTGTATGAGCACTGCGGAGCCACACTAGTTTACCACATGTGCCGTAATTTATCTTGCATCGACAAGGACATAGTGGAGATACAAGATAGAAATAATACATTTAAATAGGATAAATAAGGATCTGGTATTTACAGTATAAATGGCAATAAACTGTTTACTTATTTACAAAAAACAGTGCAGTGAGCTAAAGGAAACGAGAGAGAGATGGAAGGGTGAGTCGGCCCAGGAGGCAAGAGCGCTGAACTGAATTGGTTTCAGCCTGGAGGTGTGAATTTGCATGTTCCTGGGGAGCTTGTGGTGGACAGAAAACTAGAGAGTCTAGTTCAAAGGATCAAATAAAGTTGGATAATAGTTTCTTCAGTTCATAAAGGGATGTTTTTGGATGAAAGCCAAACCTTTGGATGGATTGATGGAAATCAAGATGCAAACACACAGAAGAACATTGAAGACCAACAGTTGTTGAATTCAGCAGGAACTTTCCTGCCTATATAAAAACTGAAAAAATTGAGATTAATAATATGCGATCGGTCACTGTGAATCACAATAAACAATCAGTGTGCATCAAAACAAGTTCCAAAAATATGGAGGCAGATGCAACTGGTGTGCGTTTACAGGCTGATTTAAGCATATCACTTCCTATGAATAAACTCTACAAAATCACGCCTCCATGTAGACCTGAAGGTGAAGATACAACTGTGGCAGTTTTAAATGATCCATAATATGAAGATATTTCAGATGCTGAAAACTTATGTTTGTTTTTTTTAGTAAATGCTTTATGAAAATGATGATAATGCTAAGGGTAAACTGCAGACAATAAGCATAAAAGAATTAAGTATTAAGTAGTAGCTGAAGTAATAATTATAAACAAAGAAGTAGAGAGCAGACAGATGAGGAGGCCAGTAGTTGCCAGACTATTCTTCATGGTCTCAGAGAGATATGTTTTTCCTATGTGCATCCTTGAGGGTTTCACCAAAACATGCTTATCTTATGTGCAAAGGAGGGTGATTAGATGTCACCGTGTCCTTGTTACTAGCCAGAATAAGGCAGCCATATCATGTAGGGAAAAAGGAGGGCGAGTAGGCAGGTGTTTCTTCTTGCAGGGCTCTCTCCCCGCTGATTGGAAGAAGCTTGTGCCAAGAGGCTGGGACCAGCATGTACACCAACGAGGGAAAGCCAAGGCTACACCACAGCCCCTCCCCATCTGTTGAACCAATAGCGTTGCAGTAGTGTCAGTATAAAGTGTTTAGCCTAGCATAGAAAGCTTACACTTCTAGTGATGGGAGTTCCAACTCTTTTTTGAGCCGGCTCTTTCAGCTCCCAAGTGGCTCCTCAGATTTTATTTTTAAAATATGTGTAAAATGAATTACTAATGTAAAAGCATACATTATATCAAATGTTTATTTGTATACTCTATTATATACCATAATATACTTCTATATATTAAATTATAAAAAAGATTGACATTCAGAAAAACCAAGGGCCTGTGATGGGGTCGATCCTGTTTCCCCTTCCTGACATGACCTGCCCTGTTTTGTTCTTCTGACTGCACTGATGGCTGAACAGTTCATATATGCCTGTGCAGTTTTTTTTTTTTTTGCTTGATAAGAAATTCAAACTTTGCAGTCTACACTCTGCCAATCACTTTAAAATGTGACTATTACATTTTCTGTCACTCATTTTCCTCATCATTCCCGTGTGTCGCCTCTCTGTAAAGTGTAACTTCCTCTTGTTCTTTCCGCTCTCCGAGCAAACTTTGAAGGAGCCTCTCCCTCTGTGCTTGATCTGTGTTACAGGGACACAGTTCTATATACAGTTGATCACATTTTTCAATATTTGTCTTTGTTTTTACAGTCAAGTAGTGCACTGTACATTTTGACCAGGTTTTCTTGGAAGGGAAGAAGTACACCACCCCTCCAAGGCTCCACCACTGAAGGAAAAAACATGTTAAGTCCAACTCAGAAACAGACTGCTGGTTGGCAAAACGAGAAGTTCTTGTTGTTAATGACTGATTCTGTCTTTGGTTTATTAAAGCACTTGTGTAAAACACAATGACTTTAGTATTTTTATATGTTGTCAGTGTAAATATGTACATTTCATTGCTGTGATATAGTCCAAATGTCACATTTAATGTTTCAGCTGGAAACAAAGTTTGTATCATCTACTTCAAAATGTGTAAAAATTCAACATTACTAAATATTTTTGCTGAGAACACTGTCCATACTTGAAATGTATCAAATAATTTTAATTATATTTAAGTGTTTTTACTTTGAAAACTAATCTTGTGATTTAAGTGAACACATACATCACACAATATCTTGATGAATTAAATATTCCTGTTCAAAATTTTACTGACATTCTGCAATTTGTTAACATAACATTTATCAACAAAATCAAGCACAAGGGCTAGATTCAAAATCACAGCAAAACTTATTGTTTCAGTCCCTTAAATTTTTTGATCAGTGTATTAGTTACAACATAACAAAGGTGCATAGATTCATTGTTTTTGACTTGAGAATGTTTGTTTCACTTACAGAGGGCAACATACCAATATGTGAACTCAGTATTTGCTTACCCATTTTCAATAATGCTCACCATTTCCTGTGTGAACCTTATACCCATCAGCCACAGCTTTAAGACTGCCGACAGTTGAATAAAGTGAATAACATTGATCATGTCATTACAGTTTTTTCCTAGGAAGCCTTTGTTCCTGTTATTTCAGCACGTACTACCACCTACACGTTGTTGCAGATCAAGGGCACACCCTCCCATGGTCACAGTGCTCCCTGACATCAGTGGCCTTCCCACCAGCAAAATCAGTCTCACCAGAATACAGAAACTGCTGGCGGAGCACAATGAAATGCTATCAACACGTGTCTCTGCAGTGCTGGCCGACAAACAAAAAATGCTGGGACTGTTTTCCTCCAGTTTTTTTTTTTTTTCCATCTGCAAACATAACTGTCCCAACACATGACCGTCCACCTAAATTGACAGATCGAGCAAGGAGAGCACTGGTCAGAGAAGCAGCCAACACCCCCCCCCGCCAGTTCCTACGCCTATGCCAGCCAACCTTCAGAGGAATCTCATTTCTGCTGGTTGTATTCACAATCTTATTCTTTGGGACACTACCCAAAGCTCATGAGCAGGGGTCTCAAACTCCAGGCCTCGAGGGCTGGTGCCCTGCAGGTTTTGGGTGTGTCCCTGATCCAACACACCTGAATCAAATGCTAATTTACCTCCTCAGTATGCAGTCAAGTTCTCCAGAGTCCTGCTAATGACTTCTATATTTGACTCAGGTATGTTGAAGCAGAGACACATGTAAAACCTGCAGGACACCGGCCTTCGAGGCCTGGAGTTTGAGACCCCTGCTCATGACTATAGGTGAGGGTAGGGACATATATCAACCAGTAAATCAACACCTTCGCTTGTACGCTCAGCTCCCTCTTCACCACGACAGACCGGTGCAGCATCTGCATCATTGCAGATGCAGCCCCAATCAGTCTGTCAATCTCTCATTCCCTTCTCCCATCATTCGTCAACAAGACCCCGAGATACTTAAACTCCTCCACCTGGGGCAGTAACTCGTCCCTGAGTCGGAGTGGGCACTCCACCCTTTTCCAGCTGAGGTCCATGTCCTTAGACTTAGAGCTGCTGATTCTCATGCCAGCTGCTTCACACTCGGCTGTGAACGGTTCCACTGCAAGCTGGAGGCCACCACCTGATGAAGCCAGCAGGACTGCATCATCCGCAAAGAGCAGAGATGAGATTCTGAGGCCACCGAGGCAGACGCTTTGTGCCACATGGCTACGGCTGGAAATTCTGTCCATAAAAATTATGAACAGAATCGTGACAAAGGGCAGTCCTGGCGAATTCCAACACCTGCAGGAAACGAGTCCAACTTATTGCTGGCAATACGGACTAAGCTCTCACTGTGGTTGTACCGGGACTGAATGGCCGAATTCCAAGAACTCAAAACCTTGGGTCTAAAACCCAGGACCACAACATGTTAATCAGTCCATTAGTGGTAATTAGCTCCATTGATAGTGTCAATAAGCACTCAAAATTTTTAATTTGGTGTAACACAGTTGTTGATATAATAGCTCTGAGATGTATTTGTAGATATTACATGTTTTACCATCTATTGCCTATTTTAGTAAAGCGCTTACTATTCAAACAATCTTATGACAGAAATGTTAGCTTGTGTCAGGGATCATTAAGTTATTAGTTAAGTAAAATGACTATTTTCAGCCACAGATTTCCAATAAATATCCCACTTAGCTTCAGTGCATCTGTATTCAATATCAGCGAGTTTGGTGCTTAATTTACACTGTATCATATTGACCCAGGACTTATGGTCAGTGTAAAATAAAACTCTACCTGTCTGAACAAAGTCTGGCTGCCTTTAATCCTCCATGAGAAACCTCAGGGTGCAGCTTTATTGGACCTACTGGCACTGTGGAGTAAGCTAGAATTTAGAGTAACATTTACATTATGCAAAGACTAACAGACTCTGGGAAATGCTGTAAGTGAGCAGTGACTTAGGTTAACAATAAACATTTGCTGTCCTCAGCTTTAAACAGCTAAAATATAAACCCAAAGCCCAACTCTGCATCTGTGCTTAACCTTTTAGAAATAGGTTTTGGCTCAGGCTGCATTGAGTGTGACCCTGTCTGAAAGGATTACTGACAGTTTTTGTAATGTGAGAAAACTGTAATAATCTGATACTAAAGCCCAAGCAATGGGGGCGTGTCCAAATGAAGCCTGAGTCAAGGCCTGTATCGTTTTTTCAGAATATCACGTGATAAAAGCCAAACGATTCCCAGTTTTCTGAAATCACGTGACTGCCTCACTATGTAGTTCGTGTTGCTGAAAAAGCAGCAGGAAATAGAGGAAGTTTTCTGGGTGATCTGAGGAGAGTCTGATCCCCTGTTATAATCAGAAGCACCTGTATCCTCACCTGTATACATTAGAACTTCAGTTTCAGCCCCTGCTTCTTCTGTCTTCTGTGAGAGAGGGTTTTCTAAGGCTGGGGAAGTTATACCAAAAAAAAAAAAAAGGGAACCGCCGGAGCCCCAACTGTGGCAGAAGTTTCTATTCGTGAATAAAAATCAATTAAGCACCCCCACCTCCACCCAAGTACTTCTTGCAACTGTTTATCCACACCACTGTCTACGAACAATACTTTATTGATATACCACAACTGATCTATTGATGCTTAGATATGCCACGATCAGCGTAGATTTAATCTCCATTAATACCTCAAATGGAGATTTTGACATATTAACTGTATAATCATGCTAAAAGATCCGCCAGTCAACATGTAACAGAACCGCAAGAATGCTGTACATCAAATGTCCAGCAGATGTCAGCACTCCTAAATGAGCTGTTAAACTCCGTGTGATCAGGTTTTTGGTGAGTCAGCTGGCCGGAAAGATTCGACACAACCATGGGGCCTCATCACACCGTCACTAGTAAACCGTGCCGTATCCACCGGAAGTCTGGAGTTTTTCATACCCGTGTCCATGATTTTTCAGGTGAACGATGATCACAAACCTTCTCAACAGATTAAGTAGGTGGAGACGGCCCCTACTGGCCCCCATCTATGGGGCTGATTACCATTAATAACGTGGAGACGCGCTGTTCTGAAGAAGAATATTGAACTGAAGAAGCCTTTGGATTTTAGACCTTTTCAAACTATTAAATTGTGCTGAAAACTCAGTTCAAGTAGCTTAAATTGTTATATCCCCATGAAAATGCACATAATTATTTTTTCTGTAAAGGCATGAGGCAAAAAAGAAAAAGAAAAATGTAATTCTCTTTGATAACTTTTAAAACAGGTTAAAGGGTTATTCATTGTTCACAAAATGTCAGGATTTGTGATCAAAGCCAAATATTGAAGTTTTCAGAACGCTACAATAAAACTGAATTCACACTTACACTAATTTGATTTTTATTTTGTTTTTAATTATAAAACTCGGACCTCAGAGTTGGTTTGTTCGACATTATTAATGCTGCAAGCAGCGACGATCGCTTTCTCGCACCTTTGCACAGCTGAGGCGTGCTGCTGTCAGGAGTTTCCTGTGGGCGTGTGGATACATATTGTCCAGGTGCCCACAATGCGGGATTAGAGAAGACTTAAACCAGCTGCTGAATATGACGTGATGTACAATACAAGTATCGTATCAGATTATTTCCATCGCATAATTCAAACTTCTTGTTGCGACTCCGTGAAGCTATGAGGTTCGGGGCAGTTTGGATATCTTATATGGACTGCAATACCTGAATATGAAGCACTACCATTGACTGTATACGAGCAACACTTTGAGGTAGCTGCGTGAAGTCGGTGCATCATGAAGCTACCACAGAACATTAATTAGTCCCTCTGCCCTTTAGGATAGGACAGAGGTCAGAGGTAGATTATTTTTCTTTCTAATTTAAACAGTGTGCACTGGATCCGCCTGACAAATATGAGGACTATAGGTTACATTTGAATGTCCCGCCTCGTCAGTCTGCTCCTCTTCTGAGCTTTGCCGAGGCGGGGATATAGCTCTCTTCTTCTCCGGCAGTCAGTACTGTGTTGGGAAGCTGCGCAGAAGCCACGATCACTGAAAGGTAACTATCCTTTCAGAAGCAACTTTTTATATTACGAATGTTTTATTTGCACCTAGGAACCGTAATAGACGAGCTTTACTGCACACTGGAGCATTTTATTTAGTCATCTGCCCTTTTCCCTCGTCGGTGGATGTGTCGCTTGGAGAACTAGTAGCGGACCGCGCTGCATACCGAAGCCGGGATGAGTGGAAGCTCCGTGGGATCGGCCGCGGCACCTTGCCGCTTCGCGCACTACTTTGTTATTTGTGGGATTGACACAGAAACTGGACTGGAACCGGACGAGCTAGCAGGTATGTGCCTTCTCTTCTGTTTTGAAGTCTTAGCGTGTTTTGAGGGAAAAGAACCGCAACAGTGCACCTCGCACAGTATTGTTGACTATTATGCCCCGTCCACCACCATGGAGCTCCCACTTTTTAAACCATGTAATGCATTAATGCAACCAAAAATGAGATTTTAGAAAATCACGTGCCACATGCACACTTTTAACAACAAAATATCCAGGGAATGGAATGAAACTGAGAATTACTTCAGAGTTACTGAAGTGCAAATAAGCTCCGTCTATGAAATAAGTGAACGAAGTAACGATATGTATCATTCCTGTTTGATCACATCAATATGAGCTGAGGAAACCAATGTCATATAAGGTAATAAGCTTCTGAAAAATCAGCAGTAGCCTATCTTTTCTGAATCCTAATCTGATCTCAGCTTCCTGTGCTGTGCTACATTTCCGACCTGCTCTGTAGTTTTTAGTCAGTATTTCCCGAATGAATTTATTTTGAGTTTGATGTTTGTTATAGTTACACATTACACATTTTAAATGACTTTTATGACAAATTAATCCCATGTTTGGAGACACTGCTTGTACTGGTCCTTCTTGTTTGAATGTATACTTTGCGTTTTAATGGTAAATTAGATTTGCATTCAAGGCTACCACAGGTGGGAGTTAAGGTGGATTTCTTTTTCATCCTACTTATTTCAGCAGAGCCAGTGTGTCCTCTTTGATGGCACCAGGTTCAGTTTCAACATATTTACTTTCACTAGATACATTCACTCATTGGCTCAGTTATTATTTTTCCCTTCTGTAACAGCCAAAGTGGAGTTTAAAAAGTGCTTTGACAAACTTTGGCTTGTGGATCAGACAGAGTTGCTTTCTGTATTGCATCACAGTCAGATAGTAACTTTTATCTCTGGGGCAAAGTTCAGAGTTGTAAAGTCAATGTTTGCATTTTGCAAACAAGTGACTTGGCTTAAAAAAGCCTGAATGAAGTAAAGGTAATGTAGCACAAACAAGCTGAACATATATACATACAGTATATTAGAATTTTTTTGAAAAGGGGAAAAAATAGGCTTGTATCCAGTGCTGAGTTTTATGAAGCAGTTGGTAACTTACCGTAACAACACTGAAACAGACACAGCAGCACATTTGTGTGCTCAGCTGGGATGCTACTCTGCCGTACTGCTGAGAGAGTTGGACAAACTATGTGAAGGCATTATTTGTTAAAAATAAATAATGTATTGTTGTTTGCTCTGCTAAAACCAGTCACACCAACACCCTGAACATCTGGTCCATGTTAATGTGAGGTTTTATCTTTGGGACAAGTTAAGAGTCACAGGACTGTAACTGTTTCATTAGTGATTAATCTGCTAAATGTTTTGTGATACAGGAAAAATCACTATCATAACAGAAGTCTAAGAAAAAGAACTGAATTCCTACACTGGAGGAGAGGATCAGATAAATGTGGCATTTTTATATGTATATTTATTTTCTGTCAATTATTTAAAAAATTGCAACTATTCTAGAATTCTCATAATTCAGGAGGTAGAGCAGGTCACCTATTAATCGGAAGGTTGGCGGGTCGATTCCTGGCTGCTCCGAGCTGCATGCCAAAGTATCCTTGGGCAAGATACTGAACCCCAAGTTGCTCTCTGATGCAAGCGTTGGAGTATGAATGTGTGTGAATGTTAGACAATAAAGGCACTTTGCTTAGTTACATATGGAAGTGCTTGTATGAATGGATGTGAAAGGGTAAATGTAAACGTGTTGTATTAGCACTTTGAGTGCTCCGTTAGAGTAGAAAAGCACTTTATAAGGACTAGTCATTTACCGTATTTTTATGAGGACAAAGCTGTGATTCAGGCAGAGACAGGAGCTGAATACTGATTGGTTGATGCTTAAATTGCTACATGACAGAATAAATATTGAAGGGTTTACTTTACAATATAAAGAACCTTGATATGACTGTTGTTGTGATAGAAAATTCAATAGAAAATTGAGTTGAATAGATGCTACCTTCTGAATAAATTCCTCATCCCAAATCATTGAAGCTGTTTCTGCCCAAATAGTTAGGCAAAAAATTGCTTTAGTAATTTCATCAAAGATAGGCTTACAACAAAAAAAGCACACAACAGGTGGGGAAAGATCATAGTAAATCTGGTTTATCCTGTTCTTATGTTGTCAAACTATTACCATGAAAAATGCCCCGTTAAGTCAAATAGCTCATCTGTGTACCCTGGTATCACACAGAATTTGTTTTAATGCCATTTAAGGAAAGTAAAACACGATCTTTAAAAAAAGTTCTGAAGCAAAACCTTTGTGAGCAGTAAAATAACTCCCCCATTAAATCGATTCATTGCATCTAAGCAGCAAATGGAACGCTCTGTTGAGAAACATGTTGGCAAAAAAATAAATAAATAGCTGCAACGAGGCAAGGACTGATAAGAGGACAGGTGGAATACCAGCATAAACAATAAAATTATACTAACTAAAGTACTTGCAAGTAATTATAGAACATACAGACATGGTCCATTTGTTCAGAATCAATAAAGTTTACATTGTAGATTCAAAGAAAAGCAAAAGGAAAATTGTAATAAGATGAATGAATATAGAGTCCAGTCTGTTTTGCTTATAAATAGACTCAATACATTTCATTTAAGAATACAGTTATGAAATTGCTGGTTAAAAATGTTAAATAGCTACTCTGTCTGTTTCTGGTGCAGCACCTCTGGGCCTTTTTAAATAATATATATAATTTAATAGACTCTGATGCTTGGAGAAAAAGGGACAGACAGAACAGTGAGGACTGCAGCATAGCAGCACCAGAGGATCCCCGATCACTGAGCATATGTTACTACTACTACAATACTAAAAACTGCAGGATATTTACTTAACTTATCCACCATAGAAACAGTGGACTACTCTTAAACAAAACTCCCTGGCTGAAAATTGTACTGTATCCACCACATCAGTGAAAATGATGATCACACTTGTTCACTTTAGGAGGGTCACAAAAGTAGGTTTTTGTTCAGTTTCTTCAGCACTTTCTGGAAATAGAATTATTGTGATCAAAACTTTTGCCATTGCTCCCCATAATACCCACTTGTCCACATGCTCCATAAACCTCTTTTTTTGTCAAGTAAAAGGCATAGATTCTCAGCACCTCTACTTTTTCTTGTACCTCTATTTTAGAGGCAGACTTAAACACAGTGACCCATATGAGGCTGTGCTCCATGCTATTGCTATTTTTTAGTCTGTGACTCCTCTCCTTCTTGCTCTTTGTGTGGTACTGTGGCCTTATTTCCCCTCAGCCCATTGTTTTAGTCAGAGGGCTCAACTTCCTGTAGACCTGCCTCAGCCTCCTTTTAGAGTTGGCAGTACCTTAACTGTGTCCAAATTCAGGGGCTGCATCCTTCGAAGGACCCGGACTATGTAGGCCAGGTCCTTTGCAGCCCACAAAGCCCGCAAAGGCCGGAAGTGAGCGACTGTGAAATTGGACGGTCTGGCCTTCATCTCAGTGTCGCTCATGTCGCCCAGCAACTGTGACAATGCGAAGTACAGCTGTGGAAAAGAACACACACACACACGCACGCACGCACGCACACACACACACACACAGTGATTAAAAAGTACTATAGAGCAGGAGTCTCAAACTCAAATGACCTGGGGGCCACTGCTGGCTCTGTCAGCAGCACCGGATTATTCCCATAGTTGTAGAGCTAAATCATTGGGTCCCTCCTGTCTGCGTACTTTTTTGGTCATTTGTTTTTCCATTTTGAAAATGGATATTAAAAAAAAAAACAGGTTGTTTTTTTAAACAATGCAGTTATTTCACATTGCTATGGAGAAGAAAGAGGGTCCTCCCCAAGGAGCATCAGGAGATTTTACATGGAAAATGGCTTTAGTGGGCTCTCTGATGCACATCTGCAGGTGGAGGTCTCAAAAGTCTAATGCCGCGTTTCCTCGCTTGACTCGACTCGGCACAGTTTGTAGGCATTTCCATTAGTACCAGGTACCAGGTACTTTTTTAGTACCCACTCAGCTGGGGTTCCAAGCAATCTTAGGTGATCCAAAAATCTGATGTGTGGCTGATCATAGGAACTTTGAATTACCGTAATTACGCGACCGTTTGTCCTATCGGAAAGATTCAAATGGTTTCTGAAAGCTGAGAAACTCCACTTCACACCTTAATATAGAGTTATTATGGTAGTTGTTGCCAGAAGTACGCGAACGGTGGCAATTTTGAAGTTGATTATGACATGTTTGGCGGTATAGGTTTAATACTTAAGAATGATAACCTTCATCCATTAAAACATTGTATGGGGGACTTATGCATGATGATGATAGTAAACTGGCATTGGCTATGTTACTGTTGGGGATTATTACCTGTTATTACCTTGCCTCTATCTCATCCATTGTTGTGTTGTGTTTTGAGTTGCATACAAATTAAGTCAAGAGACTACTGCTAGCTTTGCTATATCGACTCCACCCACATTGAGGTGGTACTCAATTGCAATGGAAACAAGTTGTGCCAAGTTGTGGCGACCCGTGCTGAGAGGGTACTAATGGAAATGCGGCATAAGAGGTAAGCATTTGCTGTTCTGAAAAACAATGTACTGCTCGATCTGATGCCACAAAACACTTATCAGAAATGAATGTAAATGAATGCGCTTCCATTATCACTGCTCCCCCTGGTGGATACACAAGACATTACCACCAGTTTTTCTAAATACTCGTTAGGGGTGTTACCACTTGGCCAAGCACTGGCCACCAGTCAGCCACAGACCTGCCAAGGTCCCATCAAGGATTGGCTGGCCATTTTAAGTGGCTGTATCTGTATGTCTGCTAACTGTCTCAATTATCTATTCTGTCTATCATACTAGTGTTTCCCAGACACAGACTCGTGTGGACCACTAAAGTCCATTTGTGATTAATTGTATCAGGTTATATTTTATTTTTTATACATCAGAGAGAGCAACATCATGTATAATCTTTTTCATAGTGGTCAATGGTCTCACTCTTATTTTTGAAAGTTCTAGTGTTAGTAGCCAGCTAATCCTGGCCTCTTGTGTTTTCCTCGTTTGCTGGCTCATTGGCTTTGATATCATCCAGCTGCAAAAGGGGTCTCATTAAGTGGTTGATTGTACTTAAACTTAGCTTTTACTTTGAAGCTGAAGGGCCATCCCAATCAGAACCAATCAGCTGGTGATGAACTTTTTTTTAGCTGGTTAAATCTCTTTCATAAGAAGCCACTGTGTCAGCCCAGGCATACACCCCATACCACACCACTGAGTCTCAGGGGTATAAATACATCCTGGCTGTCATACAGACCCTAGAATAGTTCTTGCATTCTAACACCAGATGCATTTTAGGCCAGGAGTATTGTGAAGTTTAAAAGTGACCAGCCTGAGGAGCTAACGTTGGGATGAGAGATGTTTGTCAGGTGTAGATTTAGATATGAGGCCACGGTTTGCACAGCTATCTCACATCTCACAATGTGAGATAGCTGTGCATTACCCTGGTGTTTTGTGTCCTTGTGGAGAGGAAGCAGCTGTTGTATACCAAACAAAGTTAAGCAGACTTTATGGACATTATTAAGACCCTGATCGTTTCAGTCCACTGTGTCCTAATTCTTCCAGGTTCTTAGACGATAAAGAGCTAGTGCTGTTTTCAGAATGTATTTAAAATGTTTTTGTTATCAGCTCAACTATTTATGTTAAGCCTGCTCGATTATTCTAAGAATAAACGATAATAGGGTTGCAGTTATTGATTATTTTACTAATTAAGTATTCTATTGATGATTCCATTGATTATTATTATTATTATTATTATTATTATTATTAATGATGATAATAATAATACATTTTATTTGTAAGTGCCTTTCAAACACCCAAGGACACTTTACAAAACCCCACCAATCACACAAAAGAAATAGAATTCAAATGACCTGGGAACTAAATTAAATGTTAAACAGGTGAGTTTTGAGTTGTGCTTTGAAGACAGGGAGAGAATTGATATTACGGATGTCAGGTGGGAGAAAGTTAATTGAGTAATGGCATAAGAAATACTTAGTATATTTGAAGAGTTCAGATGCAAAACCCTCAAAATCTGCCTAGACACTTTCCTTTTAAAACAGCACTTTTTACCTGGCTTTTATGGTAAAATTCAGCAATTTCATTTTACATGCAATGGTGAGGTTATTATTGAGAGAACAAAAATGTAAATATAGTAATTACATAGTAATTTCTCTACTTTTTAACAACACATAGACATAGTTATAAGTGGCAAAATTACCTTTGATTGAACTGTAAACAGTGAAAATGACGAAAGAACACAGAATAAATTAGAAATTCACCATTTCTGGGGATTAAGGGGGTGGGTAAGTTCATCCGTACCTATGCGCCGTACATTTTCGGAAAAGACATGTGATCACTCTCTTCAGTCTGACTTCTCCTCAGTGTGAATGAAGGCAAAAGGCCTGAATGTTAGACTATCATGAAAAGATTTCTATCTAGATTTACACAGTACAACCCCACTAGCACAGAATGGCAACATATTTAATAAATGAATAGTAGATAATACTGAGTGGTTGCAGTGAAGGAGGGATACAAACGGGGGGCTGAGACCATCGCCACATACATGCGAGTACAGGCCGACCCGCCTGCCTTGCTCCGCCGCCTGGTTACCCAGCAAGCAGACCGTGTGAGAGACCCTTGGCAGTAGGGCCGCTGGCTCTACGCTGGCTCCACGCAGAGAGAGCTTTTATTTTTACATTTTAAAATATTAATGCAACTTAATGAATATAATAATTATATAATAATTTATTTATATTAATCTAAATCTGCAAAACAATGTTACTAAAGCTTTGAAATGAATATGGTGTAGTACACCCCGTTCCTCACTTTATTACAGAGAGTAGGGATGCCCAGTTTAATCATCGTATCAGACTAAATTAACAGTTTATCTGCATATTTTAACAAATTTTTTTAAAAAGTTTTTTTACTTCCATAGTACTGTCGATACTGACGATTTTCACTATGTAAAACAAACGTCAGTGGTACATTGGAGCTTGTTGAACAGGTGGTTTGACGAAGGACTCCCACCAGTGTTTTTGACTGTAATGTCTGTCTTGTAAGGGCAGCTGTTGCTCCCTGCCACCCTGGCCTCACTGCAGAAAGTCTGTGGGTGCAGACGGAGATAAGGAAAGGCACAAGAAGTAGCAAAATTGTGTGCCTCAGGAGACCTGCACAGTAACCACAGGGAGAGCTACACAGAGATGTCAGTAACAACCAATAGTCATATGCCACCCTAGAAAGCTCCTTTTAGTGATCTTAGCTAGAGCTTCGCTAAACAGTGAGTGAGTTTGGGCTGTTAGAGAGGGCTGAAAACACATTGCTGTAAAGGAAAGAGTTTCAGTGATTGATAACAAAAGGGAAAAATGCTTTGAAAGAAAGAATCCAAATATATATATAAATTATAATATAAATTCATTTTATCCCTATAATTTTGTTTTCAAAATTGTATTTGAACTTAAAATGGAATTGATGGCCCAGCCTGAGTTAATATTTCAATTTAGTGTTACCCTTTAAGGCTAGTAAATACCAGGTATTTGCCTCCATAGACACAAACAGATCATGGAGGTTGTGATGATAACACTCTTTAGAAAACATCAGCTGTTCAGTTTATGTTCTCAGATGATTCACTCCATCAGCTGTGCTCTCTTGGGATTTAGTAGTATCTTTGAAAAGTGAAGTCCGACAGTGTTTGACACTCATTTTCAGATTTGCCAGCACCAGACCTTCTCCCCCTCCTCTTTGTCTTCCTCTGCCTCTTGTTCTGTGCCTCCATCCTACACACTTCCCAGTCCTCACACCTGATTGTCACCTATTGATCTTTCCATATCACACTGAAACAAGACGTCTCTGCTGCAAGTGCAGTATCACAGGAGACTCACTGGCTATAATTCTGGTGTGAATGAGTAAAATGACACCTCAGAGTGAACTGAATGGGCTAGTTAGAAATGACCTGAAATAACAACCACCTCTGATTCTTAAGATAAGATAAAACTTTAATGATCCCACAATGGGGAAATTTGCATGTTACAGCAGCTCAAGTACGAAGAAGGATGAAATAAAATAAAATAGAATAAAAACAGAGAACACTATATACCTAAAATATATATCAATACACACATTACACACACATACATCAAAACACTATATACAGATATCAAACACTATACATTTGAAACTGGTAATTGTATACAGCATACACAGTATGTATTATTGGTGGGAGTGTAATTAAATAAAATGTATATGTACTATATGTAAAGGTACACTGTGTGCATAAGTGATGGCACTGGAAGTAAAGTGTCCAAGTGAGTCATGACATCATGATGTGTTGTCTAACTGCTGTTGGGATGAATGACCTGCAAAAGCGCTCCTTCCTGCAGTGAGGATGTTTCAGTCTCTGACTGAAGGAGCTGCTCAGTGCACCCACGGTCTCATGCAGAGGGTGATGGGGGTTGTCCATAATGGATGTCAGCTTTGCTAACATCCTCCTCTCACTCACCACCATCACAGACCCCAGAGGACATCCCAGCACAGAGCTCGACCTACGCACCAGTTTGTCAATCCTGCTCCTATCCCTTTTGGTGCCCCCCCCCCCCCCCCCCCCCCCCCCCACACACACACACACCTCCCACATACACACACACACACGCACACACACACACCCCACCCCACCCCCAAGTGCTAATAACCAACTGCTAATAACCCAATTTAGGAACAGTAAGGGTTTCCTCTCTGCTCACTGGTTCCAAGTTTGTTTGAACACTTCAGAAAAGAGCTCCTGTCAAAATCCAACTATGACACTTCATTTAGACTTCTGTGGTTAATCTACGTAAAGCCTAGCTTCCACAAGTGGCTGACACTGTTGCCAGCATTTATACTTGTGCAGGTTGCATCAATGGTGGCATGTGGTGATACATCAGGTTATGGCATTCAGGGAAATGCTGGTGCAATGTGCCTATGGACACTGGAACTATTCATGGTACCACGATTGTGTCCATTTGCATAGGTATTTGCCTATGGAAAGCCTAAGAAGAGGGGTTTTCAACTAATGCAAACATTCTCCCATGCAGTCCCCCAAAATCCCATCATCCCCATGTTGCTCAACATTGATGATACTGTGCCTCAATTGAACGATGATTGGTTGACAAGTGGGCTAAACACGGAAGGGAGCAACAGTGCACTTCACCAGGAACAGGGGAAGCACAAGAAAAAAACCCATCAAAGATCAAAAGATACAGTATGAAAACTACAGTGGCTGCAGTGAACACTTTTCATTATTTTTAAAACTTTGTTTCACTTCAGCTTTTTGTATGTTTGTAACTTTGCTCTTCTCCACAATTGGCTGATGGATCAACAACAGCACAAGCAACAGTAGCCCACAGATTGGTTTTACCACATATTTTTGATACTGCGAATAGACACTGTCTACAGGTAGATATGCAGTCTTTAGCTGCCCACAGACTCCAACGTGCTACCACTGCTAAAAAATTAGCTGGTGGTTTCCACCTCTACCAGCCAGTTTGGGATGCTGCTTGATTCTCCTCTGGGAGACTTTAATCCTCCAGTGGGCCTTTTTGTACCCATTTATGACTCTTAATATTATGCTCGTCCAATGAGCTCCCTTGCTATCAGTGAGAGTTGGGAAGTTGACCAGTGCAGTGAGTGAAACGTGGGGGCTTGCAGGATGAGCTTGAGGTGGGAGTGTCCTGGGGCTGGTGCAGGGCACAATGGGATTTGAACTGCTAAAACTCCCCTGTGGCCTGGACCATCTGTCTGCATGCAGACCAGCCTGAGAGCCAGTCCGGATAAAGACTGCATCATGATACCTAACATAATAAGTATGCTAATGATGACAGGGGCTAACAACAAGACTAATTGACTGTTGACTCACATTAACAATAGTGTGCATGGGTAATGGGTAGATAATATTATATGGCACATTTTGAAAAATCTGACTTATTTTTCTTTCTGAGTTTTTGTCTTTCTGGAGGGTGAATCCACTTTTGCCATGTTTGCTTTTGCTACAGATTTTAGTCTTTCTTTCTGACTGTTGATTTCTTTCTTTCATTATTTCATTCCTCCTCTCTTCTAGCCTCAATCTCTCTTACTCTTGTCACCCGCTTGTTGCCTTGTCTTCTGTCAGCTTAGCTGGCCTGCTGTTAAGCTTGTTAGAGTAATCTGTTTGGACACTTCCTCCAGGCTACACTGACTGCATCACTGGAATATAACACACGGCCAGGCCTAAGCACGGTCTCCTCCACCCCTCCCCACACACACACTCGAGCTGTTGAAAATGACTCCAGTTTTGACCAGCAACATCCTCTTGTTACAAAACTTGTCACTATAGGTGGACTTATTAATGTAGACTGTGGATGATTGGGCCTCACTTGATGGGGCCATATTAAGGAAAATACCTGTCTTCTACTGGCTGAGTTCAGATGTTCCCCCCAAAAACAACAACAAACTGACAGTCAGCTAGTTAGTCAACTCAAAACGAACTGGGAAAGAAGTTAATTATTTAACATTTATTCTAAAGCTGTGTTTGGAGTGGCCATTCTGAGTTATTGCTTGAAAACACAAATGGCACCTCTTTCCTTTATTGTTATGTGCTTTCACCTAAAAGCCCAAACTCAGTATTAGTTAAAGATGATGTAAAGTCTACCTTATTGAAGATCCAGAAAAAGCCAAAGTTGTAAAATGTTTTGATTGGTGAACCTGTGGAGTGTTTTCAGGTACACTGTTGGAGTCAATCATATATATATATATATATATATATATATATATATATATACACACATTTTTTTTTTTTTTTAGCCATCATATAATATCAGGGTGTCATATAAATTTGCTGGAATAATGAATCATGGCATTGTTTTTTTTCTCCTTTATTTAACTAGGTAAAAAGTCTCATTGAGATTAAAATCTCTTTTCAAAGAGAGACCTGGTCAAGCAGGCAGCTAAAGTTACAACAAATAAAACACATAATTTAACAAGTGACTATTGCAAACTATGAAATAACTGACACGTCTCAGGTCAGTTGTGTGTGATGTTCAATGTTGAATGAGATGCTATATCTTGCTTGCAGAGTTTGAATTAATTTGTTTAAAAGCACAAACTGAGGCTGTATCTTTGCTCTAGTCTATTTCAGTAGATGGTCACTTTTACAGGGGATTCATACATCTGTGTAGTGTAGTATGGTGTAGTAACATTATAACCACAGACCTTTCTGAAATCCTACAGTACAACCTGACATGCTACTCCCTAGAAATATAACTACATGTTTGCATCATTGTGGGTCGTTTGTGTAGGCAGTGTTGTAGGCTCTACATAGGTTCATTGAAGAAGTATAAATTAAGCCTTACTGTTTGGAACAACTCTGCATGGATAAGAGGGAGGCAAAGAGAGTGTCAATGGATATGGGGCCTCCATCCTGGATGAGAGTCAGCAGGGCCTGGCAGACTCAAAGGATGCTAGGAGCTGTAGCAGTAACATACTTTTGCAAAACTCTGTCTGTCTCTGAAACCAAAGTGAGCAGTTGCTTTTGAAAGGCGTGAACAGCCACCTCACAGCCCCTCCCTTGGAGTGACCTCTAACCCCAAGCTCCATATGTTCTCTCTCTCTATGTGAGGTTAAAGAGACAAAAGAGGCAATGAAAGATTGTTTCCATAAGATGCAACAGTTGTAGCTTGATATGACCATGATAATATTTTGCTTAGAATATTACATAGAAAATTAAAATCCTCTGAAAGTTGGGTTTGATTGATATTAGGGCTGCTCAATTATGGGGAAAAAAAACATAATCACGATTATTTTGGTCAATACTAAAATCACGATTATTTAACATGATTACTTACAAATAAAATGCCAGGACTCCTTTTCCTCCGGGGTCACTTTTTTTCCTTTTCTCTTTTCTGGTGTGAACATATTTGTCCTTCTGCTTTTTCCACTTCTTTGTTCATTCCCTCACGTCCATTCTGATAGTTTTGACAATCTCCCTACAGGAATTTGTTGGCATTTGTGAGTCCTTATATTGATGTTATGATTATTCTTCCTTATATTGAGACAATTATTGTTATTCTGTCATTGATAAATTCAAAAACTCCAGGGAAAGTAGTTGGAAGTGCAGAGGAGGAATCTGTGGTGCTGAATGGGCCAATCAGAATCATTGCATGCTGCGTCAACCTGACGTGTTGTTACATTTCTCAGGAGGTACATGTCAGGTTACGCCAAAAAAAACAGAGCAACCAAACAACGTCAGGTTATGCTGTAGGTTGCATCGACTTCAGATGGGTTTCCGGTTATGGCGTAAACCCCACAAAGACCTGATGCAGAAGCATAATTCCGGCCTAAGAGTATACTTGCAGAGCATAATGTGACATCATTTTAATAATAATTGTTTTTTTCCCCATTACACTGTTTCTGTGATAGTTTGGAGCCAAAATCAAAATCAAAACCAAAATTAGAGTAATTGCACAGCCATAATTGATGTACAAAAATATTTTTATACTTAGACATTTCTATGGCAAAAGTATCTGCAGCTGTCCAGAGCAGCCACATTTAATGATGGAAAAAAACATGCATGAGACTGTTTAAAAAGTGAAAGAGAGCTTGAGAGATGTTCCATTTCTTCCCTTCTGTCCATGATTGGTGGCAAAACCATCCATACATTTACAATTCCTGTGTGTTTCAAATTATATCAGGGGTTGTGTTGAAAAAGGCTATTTCATCAGTTCTGATAATCAAACATGTTTTTCCCCTGGTTCAATATCTCAGAATGGGTTCACCTGAAAATGCCACATTTCAAAATTGACACACTATCCTTAGAAACCAGGTAGTCTCAGTGTTAGTGATCCATCGCTGCAGTACAGAACAAAGCATTGTGCACTCAGCTATGTCAACCTTTACTGAGTTACAGTCCTTGTGCTGAAATGTATTTCTAAAATGTATTTCCAGAATCTCTTTTCAGGCTTTTTTGCATCGGACAAACAATGCAATTCCAGTTCTGTGGTAATAATAAAATCTAGATGTCTTAATTTTTCAACCTGACAGGTTGCCATTTGTTGGACATGCAGTATGTAGTTGAACACATAGATGTTTTGCTTTGCACATTACTGTGAGCATTGAGTCATGTATGTGTGCAGTGTCATAAACATTTGATACACTTTATGCTCTGTGTTTATATGCATTAGCCTCTACAGGAAAAACAAAGTTATTATAGCTGCAGGGAGGAGTTGACTGAAACAAAGCTGGACAGAATATGCACCCAAAATTAAGTTTTGAATAATGAACCTAAATTTGTTTTCATTGATTTTTAAATGTGAAGCTAAACCACAACACAGTAAAGGGAAACATACAGGCAGCATCGGCACCAGTGAACCTCATCATTGTAACTGTGGAGTGTGGTGTTATGGCAGAGTGCCTGTAAATCTCCTTACATAACTGTAATAGGCTGCACAGTAACTAAGGCCTGTTATGACAGATTAGAACTGCTGCTATATGAGCTGGCAGATTAAAGACAGTTTAATGATCCAATTGCATTGGAAATTTCTGTTTTCACATTATCTCCATCAGTTAATGTGCAAAACAGGAGATAGTACCTAGAACAGGGCAGAATTAATATGTAGTACTATTTCTAGATTCAATAAAGTTTCAGTTGAAGATAGTGAAACACATTCTATATGTAGTCTGAGATTTGAGTATTAGTTTTGCCAGGTTGAGCTAGTTATTGGTGTCTCTGGGCATGCTTACAGTAAAGCCCAGGTCATACCCACAACAAATTTTGATTCAGTTTCTTAACTGGTGCTGATCCAACAACACAGACTGACAGAAGTACTCACTAAACGACACTTTGTGGTCTGTTGAGTATTTTGGTGTTTCTCCAGTTATGAAGCACCTGGAGTAAATTGAGAAAAATAGATACAGAAAAACAGTTAGTAATCGAATCACCAGTAAAATTGTAGTCAGGTGAAATTGTTTACAACTTGGCATTATCCTAAATTTTTTTGGTTCTTCTAAGTATTTGCTAGGCTGGTTGTCACAACAAGGAACATGAATAGCATCAACCAGCCATGGTTGAGGCATCCTTATGGGAGGAAGAGGTGCCTCAGTTACATGTAATTTATTTGAACCCCTCATTAATAGACAAATTTGGAAGTTCCACTCACTGCTTTGTGAACAATTATGAATGAAAAAAATTACACCCCAAAGCCTCTGACATGACAAAAACAACCAGAATCCCCAGTGAGCTCACTTCCCCCTTACTCTATATTTTAGTGATAGTCGGTTCAGCTGGTCCTTCTCTATTTTTTCTCTACCTTATTCATATTTGCATTAATTACTCTACTGACTTATTGCTTAAAAGATCACAGAATAATCCAGCATATCGTTTGACAGATGTTATTGTATTTTAGCTTCATTCCCTGCTTCTTGGCATGCTTGTATAAATATAGGACTGTGTAAATATTTAGATCACACAAAAAAGTTGACATGTTTAACTACAAAGCATCCATATTTGTCACTTTTCATTCCTTTCTTATAGAATTGTATACTCTTACTCACTTGTTTCTCAATATCATGCTTAATTTTTTATTTTTGCTTAATATACATTTATGGTGTATTAAGCTCTGTTACCTTATAGCTGGTATATTATGTTGTTAATTAGACCTGCCTATATTTACTGTAATTAAAAAGCTCATTAAAAAGAATACATTTCAAAAGGATTTTTGGAGGAGTCTGTTATTTTTTCAGCCACCTCTCTTCTTGTTTATAAGCTCAGAGAACACATGTCAGATGGTCCACTGGTTATAGTCTAATTTGCTTGTGGCTTTAAAGAACCAAACAAGCTAAACTAGTGTGTGTGTGTGTGTGTGTGTGTGTGTGTGTGTGTGTGTGTGTGTGTGTGTGTGTGTGTGTGTGTGCGTGTGCTTTAACGAGCTGGATTGGACTTTGATTTTTCAGGGAATGAGCTCCAACTCATCCACTGACCGATGATCTGTGTGATAAGGCTGAATAAACAAAAGCATGACCCCCCCCCCCCCCCCCCCCCTCAGATAAGCAGTCCATGATATTCTCTGTCTCTGTCTGTTTTCTCTGTCCACCCCCAACCTCATCCTCATGCCGTTAAGTGTTACACTTTGAACACCTGCACAGGACAACAAATAGTGGATCAATGCACCAATGTGTATAGTAACATTCCCTAGTTGTGATCTTCCTCTGCTGCAGCACAAATATCCTGGACGAAGGGTCCCCAGGCTGTCTTCAGATGTTAGCCAGTGGCAGCACAAGAGAGCTCATGAGATGATAAGCACTGTTGGCAGCTAGCAGTGTAGAGTGTGATGCTGAGGATAGATTATCTTGGTGTGTTTTTCTGGAACATGTCTAGTATTATTTGCTGTTTTAGAGCAACAAAAATACTGTTTGCAAGAATGAAATCTAAATATAAATTGAATCTGCTATTCCAGAAAATATAAAAATATTTACAATATAATTTTGATGAAGCTTAAAATGTAATGCGGCCAAAGTTCATGCTGCGTTGTGTTTACATATTTGTCTGTAGGAACTATTGTGAAATTAATCTACTGGAACCAGCACACACCACCAGCAGATAAAATAATTCTTTGACCACTACAGTCTCAGATAAAAAATTCCATTCTAGCAGCTCTTTGTTAATTTGAGGATGTGAAATAGAGACAATCAGTAAACCTTACCAATCATTATTAACATTATTAGTACCTTGATGGATTGTCTCATTATGTCACAGGTCACATAAATTCCCCAACAGCCAAAATCTCCATTAACATCTCATAATTACCACATGGTTAACTCTGTTTTAGTGTGTGTGACTGAGCTCAAGGCACATTCACTCCCATCTAGATAAAGCCCTCTCTCCTTACCCTCCAAGCAGCATCAGGTTATGTAATTGGGCCATGGGTGGACTTATCAAGGCAGATTAGAGCAACTCAACAGCTATTTCTGAACCGCTGGCTTGGATTGTTTATCACAGCGTTGGAAATGGTGAAATGTGACAGAACAGCTGAAATAAAAAAAATCTGAGAGGAGCACAGACTGATGAGAGAGGAGCTGTTTGAATGTAGTGTAATTGATAAAAAGGAAGCTATTAGTTTTGGCATACCTGTTGGTATAACATTAGTTACAACATGTTTTGGCCTTTTTTTTAATGAAAGAAAAGGACGCTAGATTTAAAACTCAAGTCTGGTTTAGGTATTCCCGGTCCAGAGTAAATGGTAAATGGACTAGTTCTTATATAGCGTTTTTCTACTCTAATTGGGCACTCAAAGCCCTTTATACAACATGTTTGTATTCACCCATTCATACAGGCACTTCCGTATGAATTTAAGCTAAGTGCTTTTACTGTCTGACATTCACATGCACATTCATACTCCAACGCTTGCATCATAGAGCAACTTGGGGTTCAGTATCTTGCCCAAGGATACTTTGGCATGCAGCTTGGAGCAGCCAGGAATCGACCCGCCAACCTTCTGATTGGTAGGTGACCTGCTCTACCTCCTGAGCTACAGAGTAAGGGTGCTCAATTTGCCTTTGCCTTTTTTTAAAGGTGCTAAACAAGAAACTTTTACACCTTCATATTCATGTTTCATATTTTTTTGTGTACTTTACAGGCCCTTTCTCATATTAAGCAAGATGCAGTCCTAAAACTTTATAGTTGTGTAGCAAGATTATTATCGTTAATGAAAACAAACAAAATAACGAAAACTGAAACTGAAAAATACATTTTCATTAACTGAAATAAATAAAAACTATAATTAAAAGCAAAAAGATAACTAACTGAAACTATATTGTGGCTTTACAAAACTAACTAAAATGAGCTGCTGTAGCAGTTTTAGCTGGAAGCACCATCTAGCACCTCACTGTGTGTGTATATATAGCGCTTTTCTAGACACTCAAAGATGCTTTACAATTTCATGCACTATTCATTCACACCTCAATCATACCTGGTGGTGGAAAGCTACTAATGTAGCCACAGCTGCCCTGGGGCAGTCTGACGGAGGCGTGGCTGCCAATTTGCGCCTACGACCCCTCCGACCACCACCAAACACACAACCACATTCACACTTAGGCAATGTGGGTTAAGTGTCTTGCCCAGGGACACAATGACAGCATGCACTCAGACAGGGACTCGAACCAGCAACCCTCCAGTTGCAAGGTGAGTACCTGCCCACTGCACCACTGCCAGTGGGCGGTGTGTGTGTGTTTGCTCACTGTGCCAGTTTGCAAAATAATGGCAGCAGTGAAAGTTGGGAGAAAGCTGCAGAGTCCCAAATGGGATTTCTTTGAGTACAATAACGAGACAGATAGAAGTGAGTGTCTTGTTGTTGATGATGAAGACAACATTTCTCAGCCAGAAAAACCCCACCAACCTCAAAGTCCACCTAAGAAATGCGCACAAGGCAGCCACGGAAACCCCTCTAAACCTGTGCACTGACCTACGACGTAAACTGACGTGCACCTCTCGAGAAATGTAACAACACGTTGGGTCCACGCAGCCCGGAACAACTGCGATTGTGCTGCTCAGTGCTGTCAGGTCCTTTTGTGTATTCCTGGCTACTTTTCAGCACAGTTTTTAGGGCAGTGAAATGCACCAGAACCTCAGTTAGTAATGGTTAAGTGATGTGGGTGTTTTGAACCACAATTTGGAGCCATCTGGGCTTCAGAAGAATGTCAGTATCGAGCATCCTATTCCTTTTTCTCTGTTACACTGGGCTTTGTTTTGTGTTTGCCTTGTAGAATTTGTATTTTTGGATTTGTATGTTTGCTCCAAAAACGATTATTATTATCTTGCCTCTTTTTTCCTACCACTAAGTCCAACATCCGTAATCTTGGTGTAATATTCAATTGCTCTCTGAGCTTTAACTCTCATGTAAGATCTTTGTCTTGTTCCTGTTTCTTTGATTTAAGAACATTTCCAAATTACGACATATGGTCTCAAAGGCTGATCTGAAAAAAATTATCCATGTATTTGTGTCTTCGTGTTTAGATTATTGTGATGCCCTGTTTACTGGCTTGGACAAATCATCTTTCAAGCCTCCAAGCAATACAAAACACTGCATCCAGATTATTAACACATTCCAGCAAGCGAGCTCACATTTCTCCTATTTTACATTCTTTACATTTGCTCCCAATCGATTTTAGGATTCATTTTAACATTCTTGTATTTACATACAGAGCACTAAACAGCCTTGCTCCAGATATATTTCTCAGCTTCTTACAAAATATACTGCTTCTCACTGTCTTCGTTCGCAGGCCCAGAATTTGTTAGTTGTCACAGGAATGCCACGTCTCCTTATTGCATGTTTGAATTGGGAGGTGAAAGCAGGTAATCCCACTTTTCCCCCCACATTTAAATTTTCATTTTTTAGAAATTAATCTTTTCAAATTTATTATACATTACCAGTCAAAAGGCTGGAGATGCTCATAGTGAGTGTGTCCAAACCTTTGACTGGTGTTGTATATAGAATAATTTAGTATCCTCTTCAACAGTCCTACACACTAACGCACTGCACACACAGACTCAGTCAAGCTCCTTGCAGTCCTGGTCCTCATTTTGTAAGCATAACCCATAACAATTAAGGTTATTAGCCTTATTCCTTCCCTGCTCCCCTTTCCCTCCATCTGATACCTCAGCAAAAACAACAATAATCCTCATTTTAGTTGTCTTGTTTCCGTGGAGATAGACTGGGTTCTGTTCTCACCCAGTCGGTGCCAGTCGGTGTCAGCTGACCTCAGCACAGCAGGCATTGGCTCCATTTAGAGAGAGTGAGTCTTGAGTATGTGTGCCATGCACATATGAGGTGTTTTTTGGATATAGTGTGGCAGCCCAGTTGTACCAGGTGTTGCTTGTAGAGCACGTATATGATGCATATGTATGTATAAAATCATTAAAGGAGCAATTCAGTAATTGGATAAGAAATACTTTTGTCTTATTAACAGTTCAACATTTAACTTATGTAGCTTAACTGCAGATCTTTTGCCATGAAACAAATGGTGGTGGATGGAGCAGCTACAAAATTCTCTTTACTTCACATTGACACTTGTTGATCAGGTGGTTGATGAAGGACCTCTAGCTGTTTCCTAGTAAAGGTTTTATTGGTGGCTACAGAAAAAAAAAATCAGAAAAAAAATGCTGCTGCTTTGGATGCTAGAAAAACGTTTCCTTTTCCTCCACCTGAGCTCACCGTCTCAGTAACGGCTTCACCTCTTTGCACTTGCTGCGTGTTTGCAGGCAGATTGCTACACTTGTGTTATCAGTGTTTTTGGTGAAAACTATAATGCTGCTAATGTGGGTGAAATGCTCCGCTTATATGGAGATACCTGAGCTGCAGAGTTAAAACAAAGCATCAAACAAATTTGCCTCGAGGATTTTTTATATGAATATGAATTTTTATGAATTATTCAAGTTACTCAACAACTCATTGCAGCCCTACAATGAAGTGGTATGAGGGGGTGCCAAATCAAATTTTGCCTAGGGCCCTGTCAAGGCTTGGGCCAGCCCTGCTGTTCAGAATAGAGCTGATACAGAGCTGAGTTGTTTATGAATTGGATGTGTGGAGCTTGTTTTCACAGCAGTTCCAACTGTGATTGGCTGTTCTCTGTTCCCATGATGAATTATTACTTCCACATGTGATAGACTCTGTGTGGGGAGAGACTGATTTAATGTATTCAGTAGATATTCAGGATATGCAAGCTGGATCCTTTTTATGTGTTTTGCTGTAATATGAGACATAAAAGTCCTGGGGATTAAATAATGACAGCTGCAGTACAGCTTTTAAATCCTTGGAAACACACCTTTCATGCTGCGCGTGAGATCCTGAGAGCATCATCATAGTCAGCTGCCAGTCTGTCCATCTGCTTCTATAGGACTCACACACACATTCACAGTGAACTGAACAGAGAGAGCAAAGCCTGTCAGTCATGCTCCCTGACTGTAGTGTACACACACACACACACACACACACACACACACACACACACAAGCGCGCACACCTTCTGTTCACCTGCTCAGTAGGGCAATAGACTCCACATGCATTATGCATCAGTGTCTGGGGTGAACATATGATTATCCTGTTCTCCTTGGATTTACCTGCATGAAATTGTGTGTGTGCGCGTGCGTGCATGTGTATTTGTGAACATGTTTTATCTCACTCGTATATATGTATTCCAGAGATGGTGCTGTGGGACCCATTTCATGTAATTAGAAGCATGTTAAGTGATTTGTGGGTCTAATGATGTAGTGTGTGTAATATCCTAGTCCTGACACTCTGGTGGTAAACTCCTTGTGCAAAGCTGAATTATTTGTCGATTGGTGGTGGAAATTCCCTAATTATTGTGATACTTGTCAGCAGACAGGAAGGAGATGAAGAGCGTTTTTGTGTTAAAAGGTTCTGCTTTGAGGTAAGATCACCCCATATTAAATCTGCAGAAAAATTGTCTGCAGAAAGACGTGTGTGTGTGTGTGTGTGTGTGTGTGTGGCTCAGGAGGTAGAGCGGGTCATCTACTAATCGAAAGTTGGTTGGTGGTTCAGTTCCCTGGTTGCTCCAGTCTGCATGCCAAAGTATCCTTGGACAAGATATTGAACCCTGAGTTGCTCCCGATGTGTTAATCAGAGTGTGAATGTGTGAAAAATGTTAGCTAGAAAGCACTTAGATGTAGAAAAATGTGCTTGTATGAATGTGTGTTAACGGGTGAATGCAAATGTGTTGTATAAAGCGCTTTGAGTGCTCGAGTAGAAAAGTACTATATAAGAACTAGTCATTTACATGTCTTTCTTCACACATCATTTGTGTGAAGAAAGAGTGTACTTAAAGCTTAAGTTGCAATTGTTTGTGCCAGATCATATCCTTTGAGTTCTTTCTGTGCATCATAGGTCTGACAAAGGCTTGTCTAGACTGCCTAGGTTGTTGCAGCCTCAGAAAGAGTAGACCGTGTTCCTTTGTCTGTAGGCCAGACATTTATCACGTCATTTGTCCTGCTCTCTTTTCACACATTTCCTCTATAAAGGCAAGAAAGGCTAGGAAGGTGAAATGCAAATGGACTTTGCAAAAATCCTACAACACATACACAACATGTTCAGGGTCACCTGTTTCACCCCTAACTATAAACTTAATCAAAATGGAAAGTTTTGAGCCTAATCTTAAAATTAGGGAGGGTGTCTGTCTCCCAAAGCCAAATCCTTGATTCTAATTTTAAATACCTTATGAACCACAAGTAAACCAGTAGAAAGCAAAGTTCTCTATTGGGGTCATATGGTACTATGAGGTCTTGAAGATAAGATGGGGCTTCATTATTAAGAAACCCGAAACTACCACTGAAACTGATGAAAACCAAACTACAGTACTGTGAAAAGTCTTAAGCAAATGCTATTTTTTTTTTATAAATATTGCTAGGAAAATTGGAAAGAGCTGCAGTGATTTATTGAAAAATGATACATGGATACACGGAAATACAGCATACAGGGCAAAAACCTGATATAGCAATTTTGAAAGTCTGTATTTGGTATGACCACTTTTATTCTTCAATATAGTCTGAACTTTCTGAAATAAACTGAAGGCAAGCTTTCTTGGAATTTCTTTAAGTAGTCTTCAGGAATATTTCTCCAGGCTTCTTGAAGGATGCTCCAAAACTCTTATTTGGATGTTGGCTGTCTTTTGCTCCATCCTTTGTCAAGGTGATCCCATACTGCTTCAGTAATGTTGAGAACCCAGCTCTGGGGAGGCCAGTCCATGACTGATAGCATTTCATTGTGTGTGTGTGTGTGTGTGTGTGTGTGTGTGTGTGTGTGTGTGTGTGTGTGTGTGTGTGTGTGTGTTTTACAATCCCAGTCTAATTAGTACTGCATTACTGCATTAGTAGTAAAGTATACCTGGATAAACCAGCAATCACTGTCATGGTGAAAAATGGAGCAGATTTTCACTTTAAGTGTTAAGCATGTCTTTTTGATAAATGAGCTCACAGATTTTTTTTTTTTAATAAGTGATAAATATGAAGAGTCTAGCCAGAATACTACCCTTGAATTCCTATGCAACGATCGTAAATCAATTCATATACAGTCATTAATATATAAGCTAAACATTAAAGGTCCAACAACTGATCCTTGTGGAATACCTTTGATTTTTCACAGCAGTGGAAAAAAACAGATTGAGACTGACCAATGATGACTTGTTGACTTCTACTTCACAAAAATGAATTAAACATTTAAACCAAATTAAATTTAGCTAGTTTAGACAGCAGGATGTCTTGATTGAAAGCATTGTATCCTTTTTTTTTAAGATCTACAAATACTGCTCTGACTACGTTCCTCCTGTCTAAAATTGTCAAAAAAATAAGTATACATTCTCCTACAAAAGTACTGGAACAGTGAAGCCAATCCCTTTATTTTTGCTGTAGACTGAAAACATTTGGGTTTGACAAAAAAAAACAAACAAAATCAAAAAAATCAATGTGAAACAAAAGATCAACATTTCCATTTATTTACATCTGGATCTGATAAACAGTTCAGAAGATGGCACTTTTTGTCTGAAGCCACCCTTTTTTTTTCTGTTTTTTGTAAGCAAAAGTATTGGAATATGTGATTGAGAGGTGTGTTTTGTTGCCCAGGTGTGCCCTGTTCCATTGATTTATTTATTTTTTTTAAACAATAAATAGCGTTGAATTTCTATGCTTAGTTTCAGATTTGTGTTTTGCCTGTGCAGACTGTGCATTTATAGTTAAGAGTAACCCAACATGAAACCCTGTGAGCCGTCTATGAGTGAAAAGCAAGCAGCTGTGAAGCTGAGAGAAGATGGAGAATCAATCAGAGCCATTGCACAAACATTGGCCACAGTCAGTACAGCTGTCTGGAAGGTCCTGAAGAAGAAAGTGGTCACTGGTGTACTAAGTAACAGATGTGGAACAGGTGGACCAAGGAGAACAACACCAGCTGATGACAGAAACAAGTGCAAGTGCTCTAAAGAAAGACCCTAAAACAGCTGTTAGTGACATCATCAACAACCTCCAGTGGGCAGGAGTGATGGTATCACAGTCTACTGTTCACAGAGGGCTTCATGCACAAAAGCACAGAGGCTTCACCACAAACCACTAACTAGCAAGAAGAAGAGCAGGAAGGCCAGGCTGGAATGTATCAAAA
The DNA here is from genome assembly GCF_007364275.1 of Archocentrus centrarchus. Taxonomy (NCBI): domain Eukaryota; kingdom Metazoa; phylum Chordata; class Actinopteri; order Cichliformes; family Cichlidae; genus Archocentrus; species Archocentrus centrarchus. The sequence goes on from NC_044368.1 coordinate 19,800,882, forward strand.
AGTACAGAGACGAGCCTCAGAAACTCTGAGACAAAGTTTTATGGATTGACGAATCAAAGATGAACCTTGACCAAGGTCATAGAAAGGCTAAAGTTTGGAGAAAGAAAGGATCTGCTCATGATTCGAAACATACAAGCTTATCTGTATTCTCATCTGTGTGCTTGGGCTTGCATGGCTTCTTCTGGGATGGGTTTCTTAATCTCCATTGATGATGTCACACATGATGGCAGCAGTACAATGAACCCAGAAATCCAGAGAAACATTTTGTATGTCAGTTTAAAGAAAGACAATCAAACTGATTGGGAGATCCTTCATCATGCGGCACGATAATGACCCAAAACACATGGCCAAAACTATACAGTCTTCAGCAGGGGCAGGAAGTTTTAGACTGGCCTGATCGATCCCTTCGGAGGAAACCCACACAGACACAGGAAGAACATGCATACTCCACACAGAGAGACCCAGGCCACGGTGGAATTGAACCCAGACCTTCTAGATGTCTTTTTAGCTGTGAGGCAGCAGTGCTAACCACCATGCCACCGTGCTAGAAAGAGAAAAGCACCACAAAAGAAGACTGTAAAAGATTAGTGATGTCAGTGGGTCACATGGTTGATGGTAGCAAAGAGCGATGTTAGATAGTGTAACAGTTAGGCTGGCACAGAGGATGTCATGCTTTGGTAAGGTGCATTCAGTGTTGGTTTGCAAATTAGATTTAAAGGTTGGATCACGATTACTGAGTAAGTAATTACTCATTAAGCATCATCAATGATGATTCTGTCATCTAAAGCGCACTGTGATTTGAACAGCATTATATGCAGACCAATAGCTAATCAACTTAATACAATTTATTGATCTATTGCCACGTGTGTGTGTGTGTGCTTGTGAATGTGTGCATGCACACTAACATTGTGATAGTTGCTACATCTTTCATGAATAAGTCAAAAAAAAAACTATTTGCATTTACTCTGTGTGTCTCTGAAAGTTTCTATATGTGAAGTGAAGCCTGAGAAAGGAGCATGGGCTGAGAGGAGTGATAGAGGCAAAGACAGAGGCACGGTGATGTAATATGGAGATAATGCCTGCAGCACTTTGTGTGTGGTTTTCCTGCCACACAGCAGACAAACTGTTCACTCCACTTCGTACTTACCCACTGATTGAACTAAGCAATGCCTGATTTTTACAGAATGACTGAAGTGATTCTCAGTTCAGGCCTTGTGATCTCACCATGCAAAGGGAGAAAAGAAAAATGATGACACATGGCCTTTGTGAAACTCATGGCTGTTTATAGACAGTTTATAGAGTGGCTGTTTATAGAGCCATACCCAGAACCAGTTTTGCAACCCATAACTGTATAATTACACCTTTCTAGTGGATGTGTGTATTTGATTAAATTCATGCTGAAGTTTTGGAAAATCTGTTGTAGACAGTATTCAAATATAGATAATTCAGTTCAATTCAATTCAATTTTATTTATAAAACAGTAAAAGAACAATTTAATGTCCACTTCATGTATTTTTGTCCTAAATGTGTGGCCATGAATTACTTTAGCCGCTGCAGCCATTTCAGTGCCAAGTAACATAACAGTGGCACATAATAAAGTAAACTTTTTGTCATCATTACATACAGTGGTGTGAAAAAGTGTTTGCCCCCTGCCTCATTTCCTGTTTTTTTGCATGTTTGTCACACTTAAGTGTTTTGGAACATCAAACCAATTTAAACAATAGTCAAGGACAACACAAGTAAACACAAAATGCAAGTTGTAAATGAAGGTGTTTATTAGTAAAGGTGAAAAAAAATCCAAACCATCATGGCCCTGTGTGAAAAAGTGATTGCCCCCTAAACCTAATAACTGGTTGGGCCACCCTTAGCAGCAACAACTGCAACCAAGCGTCTGCGATAACTTGCAATGAGGCTTTTACAGCGTTCTGGAGGAATTTTGGCCCACTCATCTTTGCAGAATTGTCCTAATTCAGTTACATTAGAGGGTTTTCGAGCATGAACGGCCTTTTTAAGGTCATACCACAACATCTCAATAGGATTCAGGTCAGGACTTTGGCTAGGCCACTCCAAAGTCTTCATTTTGTTTTTCTTCAGCCATTCAGTGGTGGACTTGCTGGTGTGTTTAGGATCATTGTCCTGCTGCAGAACCCAAGTACGTTTAAGCTTGAGTACACAAACAGATGGTTTGACATTCTCCCTCAGGATCTCTTGGTAGACAGCAGAATTCATAGTTCCATTTATCACAGCAAGTCTTCCAGGTCCTGACGCAGCAAAACAGCCCCAGACCATCACACTACCACCACCATATTTTACTGTTGGTATAATGTTCTTTTTCTGAAATGCAGTGTTCCTTTTACGCCAGATGTAATGGGACACACACCTTCCAAAGAGTTCCACTTTTGTCTCATCGGTCCACAGAATGTTGTCCCAAAAGTCTTGGGGATCATCAAGATGCGGTTTGTTAAAAATTGAGACGAGCTTTAATGTTCTTTTTGCTCAGCAGTGGTTTTCTTCTTGGAACTCTGCCATGCAGGCCATTTTTGCTCAGTCTTTTTCTGATGGTGGAGGCATGAACGCTGACCTTAACTGAGGCAAGTGAGGCCTGCAGTTCTTTGGACGTTGTTGTGGGGTCTTTTGTGACCTCTTGGATGAGTCGTCGCTGCGCCCTTGGGGTAATTTTGGGCGGCCGGCCACTCCTGGGAAGGTTCACCACTGTTCCATGTCTTCGCCATTTGTGGATAATGGCTCTCACTGTGGTTCGCTGGATTCCCAAAGCTTTGGAAATGGCTTTATAACCCTTTCCAGACTGATAGATCTCAATTACTTTCTTTCTCAATTGCTCCTGAATTTCTTTGGATCTCGGCATGATGTGTAGCTTTCAAGGATCTTCTGGTGGACCTTACTGTGTCAGGCAGCTCCTATTTAAGTGATGTCTTGATTGGGAACAGGTGTGGCAATAATCAGGCCTAGGTGTGGCTAGGAAAATTGAACTCAGGTGTGAAAAAACCACAGTTATAGTATGTTTTAACAAGGGGGGCAATCACTTTTTCACACAGGGCCATGATGGTTTGGATTTTTTTTCACCTTTACTAATAAACACCTTCATTTACAACTTGCATTTTGTGTTTACTTGTGTTGTCCTTTAAACTACTGTTTAAATTGGTTTGATGTTCCAAAACACTTAAGTGTGACAAACATGCAAAAAAACAGGAAATGAGGCAGGGGGCAAACACTTTTTCACACCACTGTATACCAGTGAACTCTGCAAACTGCAATCTGTTCGTGCTACATTTGAGTTGCTTTTGTATTTTTTTGTGTATATTCAGTTTATGATCTGAACAAAAACAGTATTAAAATATATAATTCAAAAGTAGTTAAAAAAAAAGATGTTCCTGGAAATTGTAGACAATGATCTGTTATTTGGCTGCCAGACTTTGTACCTGAGTTGGAAAGTAGCATCCTGTGGGTGTGATAAAATCGAAGACCACATGTTGTGTTTCAAAGAAATCATTGGAAAAGACAACAGTACATCTTTATAATCTTTAACTCTATAATCAAAGTGGTCTTTTATGGTGCTACTACTGCAACCAGTGGTCGTACTTGAATGTGTGTATTGTCAGTTTCACAATAGACAGAACAGTATGGGCGAAGGAAGCTGTAGTGATGCACACTAATGCATGTTGTAGAGTTACATAATACTGATGGAGAATAGTGTGTGTGTGTGTGTGTGTGTGTATGTGTGTGTGTGTGTGTGTGTGTGTGTGTGTGTGTGTGTGCGTGTGTGTGTGTGTGCGCGCGCATAAACACCAGCAATTAGAGAAAAAACTCAGAGAATAGTATTGTAGAGAGAACAGCAAACACAAGTCTATTTTAGCAATTAACCAAGGGAAATGTTTTAATTCACAACAATGATGCTAATTCGCTAGAGTGCCTCCTTTAAACTTTGGCCCAACATATTAACTGTCAACTCTATGGTCTTTTTTTTGTGGGAAGTGGTAGTTTTATTTGACCGCGATATAAATATGGTATTATATTTGCTGCTCTGCAGGTGTTTCGTGCACTGCATATGCAGCTTGGTTTGACTCCAAAGAGTGTCTTACTCATGAATCCTAAACGACAAACTACTATTTCACCCACTACTCCATCATAAAATTCTAGTTTAATCTTGCACCTTTAAACATAGCCTTTCACACACTGATAGACCAATACTCAATTGTTACGTTACACTATTTTTTTCTTACACCTGTGTCCGTTTTGTGCTGTTTAAGTCCTTATTAAAATCTGTTCCGAATGCTAGCATTTGAAGCATGCATTTTGCATCCTTAATGCCATGTCTTGATGTGTTGTGTCATGGTCATGCTTAACTCATCCTCATGCATTTAATTTGCTTTTCTGTGTGTTGTTTTGACGTTGCGCTCTTTTTCTTGTCTTTTTTGTTTCTGCTCCATGTCTTGCTGCATGTGGCTCGCCTCTAGCTTTGCACCAGTGGCTAGAAGCAGATCGCCAAGGCAGGGATCCAGATACTGCAGCCACAGGTAAAACACATCACCTGTACTCCTCCAGTTTAATAAATCTTACACCTCACATCATTTACCTCACATCATATATATATATATATATATATATATATATAATATATATATATATATATATATATATATATAGATATATATATAGATATATAGATATATATATATAGATATATATATATAGATATATATAGATATATATATAGATATATATAGATATATCTGGTAGTGATGTTACCTGTATATGTTACCTGTATATGACAATAATAAAATAATAAATAAAAAAAAATATATCTATATATATCTATATATATATCTATATATATATCTAATATATAATATGATATATATAATATATATATATATATATCATATAGGTATATATATATATATATATCTATATATATATATAATGTGTATATATATATATAATGTGTAATATATTTATATATAATATAATATCTCTATCTCTCTCTCTCTCTCTCCTCTCTATCTCCCTGTGTCTCTCTCTCTCTCTGTGTCTCTCTCTCTCTGTTCTCTCTCTCTCTCTCTCCTCCTCTCCTGTGTCTCTCTTCTCTCTCTCTCTCTCTCCTGTGTCTCTCTCTCTCTCTTCTCTGTGTCTCTCTCTCTCTCCTCTCTCCTGTGTCTCTCTATATCTCGCTCTCTCTATTTTTCTCTCTCTCTCTCTATCCTCTCTCTCTCTCTCTCTCTCTCTCTCTCTCTCTCTCTCTCTCTCTCTCTCTCTCTATCTCCCCCCCCCCCCCCCCGCCCCCCCCCCCGCCCCCCCCCCCCCCCCCCCCCCGTTATCTCCCAGCTTTGCCCCTACGGTCTTTTTTGCTCCCATGCTCGTGTTCTCCTGGGAGGTTGAGGGTCCTGTGCAGTATCTTAGCTGTTCCCAGGACTGCGCCCTTCTGGACAGAGATCACGGATGTTGTTCCAGGAATCTGCTGGAGCCATTCTCTCAGTTTGGGGGTCACTGCCCCGAGTGTTCTGATTACCATGGGGGCCACCGTTACCTTCATGTTCCACATCCTTCCAGCTCCTCTCTGAGCCGTTGGTATTTATTGAGCTTCTCGTTTTCCTTCTTCCTGATGTTGCCGTCACTTGGTATTGCAACGTCTATCACTACGGCCCTCTTCCTTTGTTTGTCCACCACCACGATATCATTTGGTTAATCATCAGAAGTTTGTCTGTCTGTGTCCCACAGGATCTTAGCTTGGTCATTCTCAGCTACCCTTGGGGGTGTATCCCAGTGTGACCTCGGAACTTCCAGGTCATACTCAGTAAAGATGTTCCTGCATACTATGCCAGCCACTGGGTTATTGCGTCTTGCACCCTGCTGTTATGTGCTGGATTGTCTCAGGGGCATCTCTGCACAGCTTGCACCTGGGATCTTGCCTTGTGTGGTAGACCCCAGTGTCAGGTCTCTGCACGGCATGTATCACCAGCAGATTGATGAAGTGGCTGACACAGAAAAATCCTACCAATGGCTGGACAAAGCTGGACTGACAGGTGTTTTATATGCGGTGCCAGCAGGGACTTTTCCCCCTCCTCTCTTCTTCCTCGCTTTTTGTGGTCAGTTTTTTTGGCTGAATAGGTTAATCACAATCGTTGCGGGCTGTGTGGACCTGACCTGTAGTTACATTTCACTATGTAGGTTCAGAGCGATTTCTGTAGCCGCCTTGCTCGCGCTTCTCAGGTTGACTTTGAGGTTGGTGGTTTTTTTCCTCTTTTGAAGTGTTCCGCACATCATCCACAACAGGATACTCGCTTCTATCTGTGCTATCGTAATCAAAGAAACCCCATATGGGACTCTGCCGCTTTTCCGGCAGTTCACAATAAGTGAACTGTGATATAGCAAGGGACGACAGTATGCTCATACCTTAACAATTACCAATTTCCAGCAGTCTGCTTGTGTCAACAAGAAATAATTTGATCTTGTTTAGTTTTAGTTTAATATTATTTATCCACTTTAGGAGTATAGATGCCAGCATGAAATTGTCAAGATGCTGCAGAATGCACAGTACCACATAATGTTTAGTCCCAAATTAAACTTGTAGCCCTAGTCATAGAGAAATCACCTCAGCCTAGGTCTATGTTAGGCCAACATTCTTTGTGTGCTTTGTAGATCCATGTGGATCACTTCACCACCTCCATGTGGATTACACTCTTCAATCCATTTCATCCTCTTAGCAAGTCTGTCTCTCATTTCCTGTATACATTATACAACACAGTATGTGGGTGAACTTACTTGAACTTGTTATCCAAATCAGTCCTTTTTGTCCTCATCACTAGAGCCTTACCTTTGCTTTTCTGCTCACCCAAACTCCAAAACAGACAAACAAAAACTGTTATTCAAACAATAAACTCTAGTTTACTGTGTTTACCTGTCCTTACTTGCAGACTGTAGACTCTCCTCTCTTGATCCTGATCGCTCACATTAACTGGTGTTGTACAGTTTGGACAGAGTGACTGGTTACTTTGAAGGACAGATCAGGTTACTGCATTAAACCGAGTTACAGTGCGGCAGCAACATTAGAGTTGTTTTAAACCAAATTTGTGTACAATTTGGAAAATAAAGTTCGCCAAATTAATTATCAGCAGTTACTGTTTTCTGTGTAGCAGTGGAAATAATAATTTATTATTTTCATAATAAAGAATCAATCTTTAAAACTGAAGGATTAAAAGTCAAGTTCTGAAGCCTCTGCACTCCTGTCCCATTGATGTGTTGTACAGCATCAGTTCAATTCAATTTTATTTATATATACAAAATGTACAGCGAGATTGGAGCACCAAACAGACTGTCACAACAAGCAGTCGCCTCAAGGCGCATTATATAAATCATCATGATGAAGAGGACACATCATCCCTGAGAAAAAGGGAAAAATTGTTTTGAAAATCATTTGAGTAAACTGAATTTTCCAAAATCTGAACAAAAATAAAACGTGTTTACATTGCTGCCAGATGTCACTCAGTGGAACCACTTTAAACATCTGGCTGCAGAGCTCCACTCACTGTGGGTTCAGGCTCCACTATAATAGTTCATCCGGATAATATTACAGGTTCTGTGGACTGGCAGAAGAGGCTGTGACAGGCTCTCAACTAACTGACCTAGTGTCTGATAAAACAGTAAAGGTTGTTAAATCTAAAGAGTATAAGATCTATATTGCACACATTCCTTGTAGCTGCTGTGTGGTAGGTATACTAAGGTTTTATGGTTTGTGGTGCAGCCAACCAGACAAAACTAGTTATCATCTAATGTCCTGCTGGGAGAATTCAAGGCTCACGTGGGTAATGACAGTGAGACCTGGAGGGACGTGATTGGGAGAAACGGCCTGCCCGATCTAAACCCGAATGGTGTTTTGTAAGTGGACTTCTGTGCAAAACACAGTTTGTCCATAATGAACACCATGTTCGAACATAAGGATGTCCATAAGTGCATGTGGCACCAGGACATCCTAGGTCACAGGTCAATGATTGATTTTTTTAATCGTATCATCAGATCTGTGGCCGTATATTCTGGAGACTCAGGTGAAGAGAGGAGCCGAGCTGTCAACCGAGCACCACTGGGTGGTGAGTTGGATCAGGTGGCGGCGGAAGATGCTGGACAGACCCGGTGCACCTAAACATATTGTGAGGGTGCACTGGGAACGCCTGGCAGAAGTCCCAGTCCGCGAGATAGTTAGTGGGGTTAGGTTAATTGGTGATTCTAAATTGCTGAAAGGTGGGAATGGTTGTCTGTCTCTCTATGTTAGCTCTGTGAAAGGCTGGCAACCCGTCCAGGGTGTGCCCAGCCTCTTGCCCTATGACAGCTGGGATAGGCTCCAAGTGTCCCTATCAACACAAATTTTTCCAATAATATCTCTTGATGTTTCCAGTTTCCATATACTGCTCGTGATGCAATCCTGACTGATTTAGAATCTCCCCAGCAGCACAATATGTTTCCAATATTCAGTTCATTGGTGAACTTGGAGGAAACAACAGGGAAAGTGATGACTTCTGTAATAGAGGGTAGTACGGAAGGAAATAGATTGAGAGAGAAAGTGAGTAATGTAAGCAGTTCTGCTGGACAGCTGTTGTAGCCTGAGCAGCTGTTGGACATGTGATCAACAGTGTGGCTCTCCAGTATTAGAAGCAGTCTGTCTGAGCCATGCAGCCTGTGTCATACACATACACACTGAAGACTGACATAGCAGGAGACTAAAGAAGAGTACTGGACTGTAAAGCTCCGCTGAACAAAAAAGGATCCAGTTGGCTTATGCATTGAGGCACTGCATTTGCTGTATGTAGAAACAGTGATGGGTGCAGCACATGACACCAAAATTCTAGCCTTTCCCAAATACTGATTGTTCAGCATCCAGCCCTTTGGACCCCTGTTGTTTGGCATCCTTATATCCTGTCCTCATTTTCTGTCTACATCTCTAATATTATTATTTACAATAACAAATTAACAATATTGAAATGAAAATATACATGGGGATAGCAAGATTCTCTTTTTATATGCTTTGTCAACATAAGGGTTTTTTTTTTTGGATGCTTGGCTTATTTTTGCTTGTGGACCTTTGAATTAGGATTATTTTGTGACAGTAAAGTAAGTATAGTGCAGAAAATGTGCATTGAAGCGTAGTCACTGGAACACATATGACCTTCTGGTTTCACTAACTCTGCTTTTCCAGTTGAAATCTGTTTTATAATTGCATCCTCAGGAAAGGAGACACCAGAGCTGAACTTGCCAACTGCACAAGTCTGAACTTGGTATAATCTGCTTTGAGACAGGCCTATAGAGCTGCTTACAGAGAACATGTCACATTCTGTGCATTTGGTCATCCACCCTTTACTGAGCCAGTTCTAGCAATTCTACTAAGCTTTATGTTTTCCTTTTGTCAATAATGTCCAATATAACTGCATCTCTGCTAGGACTACTTGTTAAAATAGGATTGCTATTCTATCCACAGTAATGTATTTGTGACCATATGGCTCTGTTTTGGGATCGAGGCAGTAGTAAGAATATGCAGGCTGAGGCAGCTTAAATTGCATTCCCCATATAGGATTTATCAATGGCATGCCAAAAGGGTATAAGCTGAGCTACTGCTAATGTGGGCTGGCATAAGATCAGCTGATCAACCTGGAGCATAACTCCACAGCCTCATGTTTTTTTGTTTGTTTAACTGATGCATCACTACTTTCACTCTTTCCCTTTGTATCTGTCCAGGTGAAAACTTTGAGCAGAGTCCCCTGAAGAGGACATTCAAGTCCAAAGTTCTGGCACACTACCCAGAGAATGTGGAGTGGAACCCCTTCGACCAGGATGCTGTTAACATGGTATGTGGATTCTGCCATTTTTTAAGGAAAGAATGGGTAGGAGTGAGGATAAAGCCAACTATTGATTCCATCAAAACTAGTGCTAGAAGAGCTTAATGGATTAATTTCTAGAGAAAATGGGGTAATATTATTTAAATTTGTGGTTTTGGCCAAAGACAAATTAAACAACATTTTTGGAATGTTTTGAGGTCAGTCTCCTTTAGCAGTAACGGTACTTGTAATAAATGTAGCCTGTTTGTAGCTTTGGAGGCCAGGCTCAGTGAATTGGAGATAATTATAGTGGGTGATTTTGACGTCCATGTAGATGCTGAAAATGACAGCCTCAACACTGCATTTCATCTATTATTAGAGTCAACTGGCTTCTCTCAAAATGTAAAGGAGCCCACCCACCACTTTAATCATACTCTGGATCTTGTCCTGACATACGGCATAGAAACTGAAGTATTCCCTGAAAGCCCCCTCCTGTCTGATCATTTCTTAGTAACATTTACATTTACTTTAATGGATTACACAGCAGTGGGGAATAAGTTTTATTACAGTAGAAGTCTTTCTGAAAGTGCTGTAACTACGTTTAAGGATCTAATTCCTTCATTATTATGCTCTTCAGTGCCAACACAGTGCAGAGCAGCTACCTAAACTCTGCTCCCAGTGAGGTCGATTATCTCGTCAATAGTTTTACATCCTCACTGCGTATAACTTTGGATACTGTGGCTCCTCTGAAAAGGAACGCTTCGAATCAGAAGTGCCTGACTCTGTGGTATAATTCACAAATGTGCAGCTTAAAGCAGATAACCCGAAAGCTGGAGAGGGAATGGCATCTCACTAATTTAGAAGATGCTCATTTTCTTTTTACACAATAGTTAGGCTTGGATGTTGAATCTTGCACCTGACAAAGTATGAAAAAAAAAACTAATACTAAAACTAGTGAAAACTAAACTAAAACTAAGCATTAAACAAGAAATAAAAAATAAAAAAAATTAGCAAAACCACTCTAAAAACTAATTAAAACTAACTGAATTAGAGGAAAAAATTTCAACAAAAAAAAAAAAAGTATAATGTAAAATCCAAAAGTATTATAACCTTGGTGCACACACACACACACACACACACACACACACACACACACACACATTTAATGAATGGCATTTAATCATTTAATCAGCCATCTGACATACAACAGAGAAGAACCAGCTGTCTTGGTTTTTAGTGAGACCTTGAAGTATACCAATTTTAAACTCTTATTATTTTGCATAATAAGATGAACACTGAACACTGCTGAAACTCCTTTGTTCGCATTAGAATGGCTGCACAGTGGTCTCTCATGTACTCTTCATGTGGATGAGTATCTGCCTTTTTTTCCACCTCCCCAGCGTCAACACTTCTGAATAATTCAGCTATGCGCTCTCATTACACTGACATGGAAAAAGTCCATTATCCAGCAGTGCAGTGACTGAAACTCAATGCCATGTCAAGGGCGATCAGCGATCGCTGACAGAAATAGCATCATCTCTTTTTCCATGTCTTCTGACCTCTGTAGCCCCTTATTTCAACCTCCGCTTCCTCCTGCATATTTCAATCACCTCTTCATCCCATCAGCATCTCCTCCTCTCTCGAATGGAATCTGGGATCTGAGCTAAGGAAAACCATCCATCTATGGATAGCAGGGAAGTTTGATCATTTCTTGTGGATGTGGTCCTCTTAGTAAAGAGAATAAACACAACCAAATTAATTTTTGGATCTTATATTGGTCCAGTATGACTTAAATCTTCACTAAACTGAGTATTTTGACTATGGGCCAATCACTGTGTCCAGTCTGTTCAGTTTGGTTCTGTATTACTGTGTTTACTATGACTTGTGTCAGCAGCAGTGCTTTGAATGCTAAACCAGTGCTAAGGAGAACCCGCATAGCTTGAAGGAAGCTAACAGCAAAGAGTCAACAGTTTAGAGGCATTTCATGCTTGTTTGCAGTAGTTTGTATGAGCAGATGATGGTTGAGTGAATAGATTCTGTCCACTATGTTTCCCTGACAGCTTATCTCTCTGTCACTCATGTTATTTTTATTTTAACACTTTGGGAAGCTTATTATAACACAGGTAGTAGTTATCAACTCATTTTTATATTATCTTCATTTCACCTATGGATTGGTGAAGCGTGGTGGAAGTATGATATTGAGATGTGAACTGATAATACACTCTGGAGCAAAGCAGAAGTGATGTTAAATTCTCTGCAGTCAGTAGAGCAGGTATCCAACTGGTTCAGTCCCTGGCTTCTTCAGTCTGTATGTTGAAGCGTCCCTGTGCAAGATACTGCCACCAACCATTGGTTTGTATATGTCTGTGCAATAGATAAAGTGCATAGAATAATTTCACTGTTTGAATATGTGTGTAAATGTGTCTGGAAGCACTTTGAGTGGTCAGTGAGTTTCTATTTCAGTCTTTGTCTCTCTGGTATTTCAGGTGTCTGCTCCATACAGCTTATTACAGTTTAGTCCTCAACACTTTTCCTGTACTGTAAACAATAACCTACTGTTTGTGCATAAGCTCAGCTGCTGTTGTCCTCATTTCTTTCTCACGTGAAAAGTGTAAAGAGGAAGACAATGAAATGGGGTTGTTTTGTCCTGTAACTGCTGCATCATGGAGCTCAGATGTATATTTGCTCCTACATGAACATCCAACCTGCACTGCTATTGCTTCTGTTGCTCCTCGTGTATGGGGTTGAATGATTATAATTGCTTCTTGACTCATTCTGCAGGCTTATTTGACACAAAGCTTTCTAAGGGGCTCGACACACGGGGAGCGACGTCGCTCGCTCTCCATTCATTTCCTATGGAGCTTGTGCGATGAGGCGACAGTCGCTTGCCCTCCTCCAGCTAAGCGACCGGCGACGTTCGTGCATGTGAAATTTCGAGCTTGTACACGTAGACGTGCACACGCGACCAGGCGACGCGACACAACAAAGTTGGAAAATGTTCTACTTTTGTCGCTGTCGCGTGGCACTAAACCAATCAGCAAGAGTTTCATTGACTGACCAATGAGTGAAGAGTATGCTACACACTGCAGTCTGCAACCACTTTCAGCAGGAAGGAAAGCATCGTTTTAGCTGTTTGACTTTCCTATATTATATGACACTTCACGCAGTGATTATCGAGTTAAACATAAAAGGCAGCCATATGAGAACGTGTTGGTGCAAGACTAACGTTAAACAGACGGATAGAGAGGACTTTTGTGCTAATATAGGATGAACGCGAGGTTGTCTTTTTCTTTTGTAGAGGAGACTTAACAGCAAGATTTCTGTCAGTTCAAATAAAATCTTCAGACTCCTCATCTTTATTGCCGTGTCTGACACGGACTGCTTTGAAAATGTCTAAATCCCTCTAGTTTCATAACCAATCACATTTCTTGGAGACGAGTGACGTAAGCGCGCGATTCGCAAAGCTGCCGTCGCTATCGCGTCCCGTGTGTTCGGTTTCACCCCAGTGGCGATGCGACCCATTCGTCGCTGTCGTTTGTCGCTCACCGTGTGTCGAGCCCATTAATGTTATCTACCTTTACTGGCAGAGCTCAGAGGCAAAACACATGGCCTGCAGTTGTTCTGTAGAAAACAACTAAACAGAATGAAAATGTTCATGGTGACTATTGTGAGATCCAGTGTGGGTGTGGAGAAGAAATGATCTGTCAGTGCTCATTAGCAAGACCTCATGCATAACACAATCAGGCATAAGTATGTGTTCATACACCTTTCAGCATGTATAATAAGGAAAAGAGGTCAAAATGTCCAAAAATTGAAAAAACAAGCATGTTATTGTGGAAAACTGTCTGTTTACACATACTTGTGCATAGACGTGGTGAGGTGTGCGAAGAATACTTGAGACAGAGCTCTTGAATACTTGAGACAGAGCTCTTGAATACTTGAGACAGAGCTCTTGTCTTCAGTATGTTCCTGTTCAGGCCTCAGCAGCCCAAAATAAAAAAAAAATAAAAAATTATGATGCCAGTAAGTAGATTTGGCTTAGGATTTAGCTGTGAAAGCAACACATAAAGGTGCAGAGTAATTGTATGAGTAATAGCATTCAATTATTTTTACATACAGAATGCCCTAGAAATATAAATAAAATTGAATTGAATTCCTTTCCGCCTTCTCTCTGCAGCTCTGTATGCCTAAAGGTCTGTCGTTTAGGACGCAGGTGGACCAGCGTGACCCTCAATTTCACTCCTTCATCATCACAAAGGAGGATGGATCTCGAACCTATGGCTTTGTCCTCACCTTCTATGAGGAGGTGACCAGCCCGCAGATCTGCTCTGCCATGCAGACCCTCTATCAGATGCACAATGCCGAGCATGCCTCCACAAACGCCCCTTCATGCTCCTCCTCTTCTTCCTCCAGCATGGACTCTCTGGCCAGCAGTGTAGACGATGGCGAATCTACCACCTCGTCCTCCTCCTCTGCATCTCGTGCAGTAGGAAGCTATGATTCATCACGGGACACGCTCTATGTGTCCAAAGCTTTGTGTCTGATCACACCTATGCCCTTTATGCATGCCTGCCGGTGCTTCCTTTCACAATTGCACTGGGCTGTTACAGCTGCAACCACACACCCCCTACCACTGGAGAGCTATGTTTACAACATCCTGTATGAGGTGCCACTACCTGCTCCAGGGCGTTCGCTCAAATTCCATGGCGTATACGAACCCATTGTCTGCCAGAGGCCTGGACCGGGGGAGCTTCCCCTGGCTGATTTCCCCCTGGCAGAGGCCTTCACCCTGCTGGGAGTGGAAAACCTGGTCCAGGTGTTCACCTGCACGTTGCTGGAGATGCAGATCCTGTTGTACTCACAGGGTAAGTACACCTGCACACACTGTAATTCTGTTGGTATGAGAATGCATGTAAATTGACCAAAAATGTTACAAAATTCACCAACTATGTAAACAGTGGAGATGTCCAGTTCGGTGTTAGAGTTTTTGAGGCCAAACACACATCTGTCAGTGTTCACAGCCCTAACTTTAAGTCCTACCAATAAGAAACAGAAGCAAGAAAAAATTCATTTTATAGTTGGTATGAAGGGGGCAACACTCTATAGAGGCCAAAATGGGTATGTTTTATAGGTTGTCAATTTACATCTTGCCCAAGAACTGCAGTTGAAAATTAGCCATCTAGCTTGTACTGGCACATTTACAGTAATGTTGATCAATGTGCATTGTCCTTGTAAATAAATAAATGAGAGAATAAAATAATTTTTTTTACATGGCCTTAAACATGTATTGAAAAATACAGTAAGGGTGGACAGTGTAACATGTTAAAAGAACTGCAGTTTGTGGCACTGTGCTGGTTTAATCTTCTAGCCCCATGGGTTGCTGATGAGGTGGAATAAGTTAAATATCTAAATGTCAGTCAGTTTAAAACATTTTGATAGTACGCTACTTATGTTATTCTGGAATGTGGACAATTGACAAAGCTATGTGTAAAATTATGTACAGGCTTACTAGTTTAACTGAAATAGCCCTCTAACACATAAATAACTAGCATTCTAATTCAAAAGCTAAGCTAATCAGGTAGTAAAGTAATTAAATCTAATAATTTTAGCTAGCTGAATAAATGGTAAATGACTGGTTCTTATAAAGCATTTTCTACTCTACTTGAGGGCTCCAAGCACTTTATACAACATGTCTTCATTCACACAAGCATGTTTTTTCTACACCCGAGTGCTTTCTATCTACCATTCACACTCTGATGAACACATCACAGGGTAACTTAAGTAACTCCTTGCCCAAGGAAACTTTGGCAGGCAGACTGGGGCAGTCAGGGATCAAACCACGAACCTTCTGATTAGTAGGTGACTTGATCTACCTCCTGAGCTGCAGCCACCCAATGTTGCTAGAGTATAAGCTCTCTGAGCTCAAGGCTTCAAAAGGGGATGTCTCTAGCCAGTGGGTTATCTCAAGGTGACTAAATACATTTTTTACATACAAGTTTTGGTCTTTATAAGACGAGAGCTCGGGTTAGTATTTTACCCTTAACAGCGTGTGATCACTGCCAAAGCACCTGCTACCTGCCCTTACTTGCCATGAACAGCTGGTTAACACCGAGCATATCACTGTCTGATCAAGTGCAGTTTGAATTACTGTAATTATGCGACCGTTTGTCCTATTGGAAAAATTCAAACAGTTTCTGAAAGCTGAGAGATTGTGCTTCACACCCAACATAGGGTTATTAGGGTAATTGTTTTGAAATTCACAGCCCATTGTATTGTGTTGCCAGTTAAAATTAAACAAAATTATTGTTACACTGCATGTAATAAGGTTCCATGGTGATAACTGTTGGGTAAAATCTTTATCTTTACTGTGTTCTCCTGTGGCATCTTTCCTTAATATGAGGCCTTTGAGTCACTGGAAGCTGTTGTAGGGCTGCGTCTCTGTCTGGTTGAAGTGCCAGAATTTGTACAGTAGGTGTCTGTGGAGAATGTTTGTTTAAACATAGTATCCCTTGTTTTCTGTACTCTGAAGCTGAGATGCACAAAAAAAAAAAAAAAATCTCTGAGGCTTTATCTGGATAGCACACTGAAATCTGACAGTGATCAGATTTTCTCCCTTCTAGGATTCCCTTCATTCATTACTCACAGCTGCAGTGAGGCACACTCTTGGGAGTGTGTGCATTGTTCATTATGTTATAGCGCCTTGGAGCCAAATGCAGAGAATCTACTCTGTAGAAAGATCACCATTTGTCCTACATTCCTCTGTCCTACTTTTTCTCAGTTTCAGTGCAGCTCCAGCACTCTCTCTGTAGCTTTTTTATTTTCTGGGCAGGATGAGTCATGTAAAAAGAAAGTGTTCACACACCAGATCTGCAGTCCCAAATCAAAAATGTCCATTTTAAAGGTGGTGCTCCCAACTGCTTGTCAGATAACCACCAAGAACCACCTAACATGTCCAGTCCTCTGGAGGCAAATAGGAGAAATTACTCTGGGACTAAATCATGTAAATATATTTTTAAATGCATTACCAAAAAACACCTTAAACTATACCATTTATTAGTTTGCTTATTTGATTAAATGGGATTCTGGTAAAATGGCATAATGACTTATTTTTCAGAGCAAAGTCTACTAAAAGAAGTAGATTTAACTTCCCAACTTTGAGGGAAATGAAGTGATTATCAATGAGAGTGATGGAAAGCTGGACTCCCTCACTAAATGCTAAAGTTATCATCTCAGTGAGCCTTTCTAAATTTGTAAAATTCTGTCCAGTGGCATTGTTCTGACAGTAATCACAGGTTAATCTCTGGGTCTGATCAAGGACCTCACTGTGGGTTTCTTGTGAGACTGACTATTGTTTTTAATGAAAGAAAGGGTTACCATCAACACATTTCTGTATGAACCAATTAGTAAAAATGATTCTTGTAGCCTTTCTAAGTGTCACATTATTACATATAATGTTAAAGAGTGCAAAAACAATGCATTTAACTGCCTGAGTTAATGTTAATGATGACAGACTTCAACAACAGCTGAAGCTTCTGCTCCAAATTAGAGACAAGCAAAAACACATTTCAATAGAATAGAATAGAAGCTGTGGGTAGCACTGTGGCATAGTGGTTAGCACTGCTGCCTCACAGCTAGAATGACATCTAGAAGGTCTGGGTTCGATTCCACCTTGGCCCGGGCCTCTCACTGTGTGGAGTTTGCATGTTCTCCCCATGTCTGTGTGGGTTTCCTCTCACAGTCCAAAGACATGCAGTTACTGGGGTTAGGTTAATTGGTCATAGGTGTAAATGTGAGTGTGAATGGTTGTCTGTCACTCTGTGTTAGCCCTGCAACAGGCTGGTGACCAGTACAGGTTGTACCCTGCCTTTTGCCCTATGTCAGCTGGGATAGACTCTTTGCTTTGCTAATACAGTGAGAGCTGGCAGTGTTCTCCAGGAAGGGCAGCCGATGATTTTTTTTCGGCAGTCCTGGTGACCCTCTGCAGATCCCTGCTGTCTGCAGCGGAGCAGCCAACAAACCAGACAGACACACAATACATCAGCACTGGCTCTGTGGTGGTCCGGTAGAAGGACACCTGCAGCTTCTCCTCCAGGTGGTTCCTCCGCAGGACATGCAGCAATTCGAGTCTGTGCTGGGCCTTTTTTTACCAGTGCTGGTGTGTTGGCAGTCCAGGTGAGGTCCTCAGAAATGTGCGTCCCCAGGAATTTGAAGGTGGCTACTCCTCTACACACCTACATGAAGACACTGTAACCTTAATCACACTCTTGGCACATCTCAATGATATTTCCTCGTCTCAGCATGTGATTACTGTCAAAGTTAATTTAGGTCAACATATTTTCTCAGACATTCCAGAAAGGTTGAGTTACTAGCTCATACAAAACTGATCAAAAAGTGACCATATTTCCAAATGCTGAAATAAACTTTCTGGCAGTCAGCCTGAGCTACAACTGTTGGTACACACTTAAGTACAGACTTATTAGCTGCTCTCTACCAAATAGCAGGCCTAATTATGTGTCTGATAACTGTATTGAAAATGCTCCTTTAGGCACAAACTTGGCAGAGAGGGCCAGTCATTGACTGAAATTAGCAATGGTGAATCCTAGCAGACAGTGATTGGCTACTTCTTCTAGTTTCAGGACACCTGTCAATGCCCCAAATTCTGATAAAGCTACATTAAGCTCCCCTCACCACAGCGGGTTTGAGTTGGCAGAGTTTTACACCGGGTGCCCTTCCTCACAATGTTTCCAGCTGGAATTGAACAGGCAATCTTTTATTTGCCAAGCAATATGTTAACTACACTTTTGGAAGCAACAGTATCCAGTGATAAGATATAAAAAAAAAATAAAAAATCAGCTCAGAGTTTAGTGTCTCGCCAAAGGATTTTTCAACACACAGACTGGAGTAGCTGAGGATTGAACTGTCAACTTTCTGATTGGTAGATGACCTGCTCTACTTGAACCACAGCCACCCTGAAGCTTACAGCACCTGGTTTTTCCAGGCGTTCTCCCATCCAAGGCCCGACCCTGCTTAGCTTTTGAGATCAGATGAGCTCGGGCATGCTCAGCATGGTATGGATGTAAGCCCACGTAGCAGCACCGTACCACAAAATGACTCCACTGACTTCATTGATTATTACTACTACAGGAAATTCACAGGTAATCACCTGTGAAAATACACCTGCAGAATCTGTCCAGAGTTATTTTCTCCCACAGAAATTGAAGAAATAGTCGATCAACATTCCCCTGTGCACCAACTCTGCACTGGGGAAAAATTAGGTAATGATGTCCTTTTTGGGACCTTTGCAATGAGGGTTAGTTTAATGGTTGTTCAGTTTGCTTACTTCTCTATCGTGTTTGAGTTCTGTTTATCCAGAGCATTTGTCTAGTAGTTGGCTAATGTTTTCATACAGTGTGATTTATCAGCTTGTTTAACTTGTCATGGGATGAGAACTTGTGTTCTGACAGTAACAGCTGTTTACCACAGATTTGCTCACTTCTTCCCTTGTGAGACTGAGCTGCCATTCTTTATCAGTCCCGAATGCACTGTTACAGTTTCACAATGACTTGACCTGTCCCACTTTGTTTTTCAGTTATATAACAACAACAGCATCCCTGAGCCCTGCCACTGCTGGGGCTTTCCTGAATATGTGTGAAGGTGCAGATAAGAGTTGTTGCTCTTAGATAATTACATGTTTGTTCGCTTGTCACAGTCCCTTGGACTTATCATATTTCTGAATTCAGAATCATCCCTTTTGAAAGGGTTGAAATGCTTCTCGAACAAAACTAATGAATTAGATCAGCTCATTTCAGCAAAAGAATTATTCACTGTTGCATTTCCCCCTCCCCCATTCTCATTATTCCTCACAAAGCCTCAAGCTTTAAGGTTTCTCAGTGTGAGGAAAGGAAAGGGGGGGGGGGGGGGGGTATGAGGTCTTGCAGATCACCACTCAAGTCAGATTTTTTTCTTTATTACAAATGTACTTTTTCCAAATATTATTATAATATTATTATTATTATTAGTCTCCTTATTAGAAAAAATCAATATCAGCTCAGACAAGGTGGTGGAATGAGGAAGTATAGAAAAGTGTTCAAAGGAAGAGGTTAGCAAAGAAAAGTGGTATTGTCAGTGAGATTAAGAGAGTAGATAGGAGAACTGCAAAGGCAAGGGCTTATAGTGAGTTGAATGTGAGGTTGGAGGAAGGCAGGGCTGTGCAATTAATCAAATTTTGATTTCGATTTCAATTTTGGCTCCAAACGATCACAAAAACAGTGTAATCAACAAAAAATAATTATTAAAAAGATGTCATATTACGCTCATATTAGTATACTCTTAGGCTGGAATTATCCTTCTGCATCAGGTCTTTGCGGGAGTTAAGCCATAACCGGAGGCTACTTTTAACTACTTTTCCCTGGAGTTTTTAAATTTTATCAGTGAGAGAAAACAGTAATTCAAGTCAATTCATTTTCATTTATAGAGCACCAAATCACAACAGTTTCCTCAAGGCACTTTATATTGTAAGGTAAAGACCAACAACAACAATTACAGAGAAACCCAACAGTCACAACGACCCCCAATGAGCAAGCAGTTGGCAACATTGGGGAGGAAAAACTCTCTCTTAACAGGAAGAAACCTCCAGCAGAACCAGGCTCATGGAGGGGCAGTCATCTCCTCTGAGCAGTTGGGGTTGAGGGGAGAGAGACAGGACAAAAGAATTTCATGCCAATAGCACTTTTAGAAATATATTTACTTAGAAAATTGGTGAGGTGTTCAAAACTTATTTTATCCACTGTATTTAAGTGATTTCTTGATTCAGTAGGTCTGAGTGTAATTAGGCCTGGCTGTGGCTAGTGAAGTTTAAAAATGTGATTAATCACAGTTAATTCATGATTTAACAAGACGGGGCAGTTACACTGCTCAAAAAAATAAAATAACACATCCTAGATCTGAATGAATGAAACATTCTCATTGAATACTTTGTTCTGTACAAAGTTGAATGTGCTGACAACAAAATCACACAAAAATCATCAATGGAAATCAAATTTATTAAACAATGGAGGCCTGGATTTGGAGTCACACACAAAATTAAAGTGGAAAAACACACTACAGGCTGATCCAACTTTGATGCAATGTCCTTAAAACAAGTCAAAATGAGGCTCAGTATTGTGTGTGGCCTCCATCTGCCTGTATGACCTCCCTACAACACCTGGGCATGCTCCTGATGAGGTGGCGGATGGTCTCCTGAGGGATCTCCTCCCAGACCTGGACTCAAGCATCTGCCAACTCCTGGACAGTCTGTGGTGCAACATGACGTTGGTGGATGGAGCGAGACATGATGTCCCAGATGTGCTCAATCGGATTCAGGTCTGAGGAACGGGCGGGCCAGTCCATAGCTTCAATGCCTACATCTTGCAGGAACTGCTGACACACTCCAGCCAAATGAGGTCTAGCATTGTCCTGCATTAGGAGGAACCCAGGGCCAATCGCACCAACATATGATCTCACAAGGGGTCAGAGGATCTCATCTTGGTACCTAATGGCAGTCATGCTACCTCTGGCGAGCACATACTGTATGATGTCAGGTCAGGAGTGGCAGAGAAGTTTGTGAGGGTGGTGGAGAACATGTATGAGGACTGTGAGACAATTCAATTAAATTTTGTTCATAGAGTGCCAAATTGCAACAAGTTGCCTCAAGGTGCCGATGTAGTTTTTTCCTGTGCTCGTGGGTGTCCTCCTTCTTGTTCTTCCTGTAAGAATGTGTGTAAGCATATACTAGAACACTTGTAGGCACTTGCTGCCCCCTTCAGTTCCAGTATGCTGGCTGTGGTACTAAAATGGTACTAAAAAATACCAAGTACCAGAATTTTGGCATAGTAATTATCGGTTCTGGTGACATTCTTGGAACATTTAAAAGACACAGGCCTATTATTGCACTTTTTACTTGAGTAAATGACATTTATTCTAACGTGTATTTGACCCACTTTTGCAGCCACAGCTAGTTTTATATGTGTGTGCATTTTCATAGGACATTCTGCCTACAAAAAATAAGTGAACAAGGAGAGCAGCTGTGTTTCCATCACTTTCCTTTGTTGAAAATGGTCAGTACAGACTGTGGTTAAACCTTTGGAAACTTAATGAATCTTCAATGAAAGGTACATGTACAGACCAGATAGAATAAAAGAAAATTACAAAAGGTGAGGGAAGCACAGGAGAAGAGAGCATTTCATTTATGAATTCATAATTTTAGTAATGTTTTATCCCCTGTCACCACTTGTTTCTTCGAAGCAGACTTTTCACTCAGGCCGTCATTATAACTTCTGATTAAACTGCTGCTGAATGCAATACCACATTGATCCTGCTGCTGCTGGCTTTAATCTGTTTTAGAGAACCGCAAGGCAATACTCTTAGACACACACACACGCACGCACGCACATGAACACACACTTGACAAAGATTGAAAAGAATCCATCAGAATGTAATTGCTCTGGTTTTGCACTTTAACTCACTCTCAAGTTCAATTTGAATTAAAGTCCATCCTGTACATCAGCACTCTTACTTTATGTATTTTATAAACCTCTTACTCTTTCTCCCTCACCTCATGTGCCCAATCCAGCAGTCGGTGTAGTTGCAGTGCAGTAAAAGCATCTGTACAAAGGAGGACATCATCTAGAATCTCTGTGTAACAACCTGCGTCTACAATTTTAATATTAGTGCATTTTCATGGCCGACACTTTAGTCTTATTATTCATCCATACCACTGAAGCCCAAAAATTATTAAAATGAGCTACAGTACACACAATCAGCAATATGCTTTGACTCATTCTCACATGTACTGTCCTGGTGGCTTGATTGCACATTAATCCACCATAGTCAAATGTCACCTGTAAATAATAAATTATTTTCATGCAACATGCTTCAATTTAAGATTTTTAAAAAGTAAAGGACAGCAAAAAGAGGATAATATTCAGAGAAAAATCCGAGAATTTTGTCTGTCCATCCATCCATTCTCTTCCGCTTATCCGGAGCCGGGTCACGGGGGGTAGCAACCTAAGCCTCTTCCCAGCCACCTCCAGCTCATCCGGGGGGACCCCAAGGTGTTCCCAGGCCAGCCGAGATATATAATCTCTCCAGCGTTTCCTGGGTCTACCCTGGGGCCTCCTTCCGGTGGGACATGCCCGGAACACCTCATCCAAGAGGCGGCCAGGAGGCATCCTAATCAGATGCCCGAGCCACCTCAGCTGGCTCCTCTCCATGTGGAGGAGAAGCGGCTCTACTCTGAGCCCCTCCCCAATTCCTCACCCTATCTCTAAGGGAGAGGCCAGCCACCCTCTGAAGGAAACTCATTTCTGCCGCTTGTATTCGCGATTTTATTCTTTCTACCCAAAGCTCATGACCATAGGTGAGGGTAGGAACGTAGATCGACCGGTAAATCGAGAGCTTCGCTTTTACACTAAGCTCCCTCTTTACCACGACAGACCGGTGCAGCGTCCACATCACTGCAGAAGCAGCCCCAATTTGTCACTCATGAACAAGACCCTGAGATACTTGAACTCCTCCACCTGGGGCAGGAACTGGGATACCCCATACTCCCGCAGCACCTCCCACAGGATACCCCGAGGGACACAGTCAAATGCCTTCTCCAAGTCCACAAAGCAAATGTAGACTGTTTGGGCAAACTCCCACGCACACTCAAATGTCCTTGAGAGGATAAAGAGCTGGTCCAGCGTTCCGCGACCAGGACGAAAACCGCATTGTTCCTCTTGGATCTGAGGTTTGACTAACAGGCGTAACCTCCTTTCCAGCACCCTGGCATAGACCTTACTGGGGAGTCTGAGGAGTGTGATCCCTGAAAGTTGGAGCACACCCTCCGGTCTCCCTTCTTAAAGATGGGGACCACCACCCCGGTCTGCCAATCCAGTGGCATCACCCCAGGTCTCTATGCAATGTTGCAGAGGCGTGTCAACCAAGACAGCCCTACAACATCCAGAACTTTCAGGAACTCAGGGCGAATCTCATCCACCCCAGAGGCCCTGCCACCAAGGAGTTGTTTAACCACATCAGTGACCTCACCCATGGTGATGGGTGAGTCATCCCCCTCGTCCCCAGACTCTGCTTCCACTACAGAAGGCGTGTCACTGGGATTCAGGAGGTCCTCGAAGTATTCCTTCCACTGTCTGACTATAGTCTCAGCTGAAGTCAGCAGCACCCCACCCGCACTATAGACCGTGTGAGTGGAGCACCGCTTTTCTATCCCGAGTCGCCTGACCGTTTGCCAGAATCGCTTCAATGCCATCCGAAGGTCTTTTTCCATAGCCTCACTGAACTCCTCCCACACCCGAGTTTTTGCTTCAGCCACTGCCTGAGCCGTGTTCCGCATGGCCTGCCGGTACCTGTCAGCTGCCTGTGGAATCCCACAGGCTAACCAAGCCCGATAAGACTACTTCTTAAGCTTGATGGCTCCCTTCACCTCCGGTGACCACCATCTGGTTCAGGGGTTACCACCACGACAGGCACCAACCACCTTGCAGCCACACCTCGGACAATGGAGGTGTGGAACATGGTCCATTCAGACTCAATGTCCTCAACCTCCCTCGGAATGCTGTCGAAGTTCTGCCGGAGGTGGGAGTTGAAGATCTCGCGGACTGGGGCTTCTGCCAGGCGTTCCCAGCGCACCCTCACAACACGTTTATGTGCGCCAGATCTGTCCAGCATCTTCCCCCGCCACCTGAGCCAACTCACCACAGAATTTTGTAAATTTGCAAAACAAAGTTTAAAAAAATTTTTGAGAAGTAAGTCACAAAACTTGGATATTCTGTATCATAAAATGACAAATTTCTGAGAAAAATTGAATTTTCATTTTTTAAATCAAGGGTCCATATTTCTTCACTTTTCAAGGTTCAGTTGAAACTTCTGGAATCAATAATTCACACAAAATGTTAGAATACCAACAATATATCTTTACAGCAATATTAGTAATGCACATAGTGCAGTAGTATTTAGTGTACAAACATTTTAGCAGTGCTCAATAGTGGAGCTTAGCATGAATTTAGGCTCATTAAAGTGCACCTTTAAAACCCTTAGCTGTCATTAACTGTTCTGTCATATTTAAAGTTTTTTCTCTGTGTCTCCCAGACTACCAGCGGTTAATGACAGTGGCGGAGGGCATCACCACCCTTCTGTTTCCCTTCCAGTGGCAGCATGTCTATGTTCCCATCCTTCCAGCCTCCCTCCTTCATTTCCTGGATGCACCTGTTCCCTACCTGATGGGCCTGCAGTCCAAAGAAGGCACTGACCGCTCCAAACTTGAACTTCCTCAGGAGGTACAACATCAACCTGGGTATCTTTCATACACAGACCAGCCACAACTTTAAAACCACCTGTAAAATATTGTCTGTATGGTCTGGCACTACTGTAGGTTACAGTGTAGGGCAGGGCTCTTCAACTCCAGGCCTCGAGAGCCCCTGTCCTGCAGCTTTTAGATGTGTCCCTGATCCAACACACCTGAATCAAATGGCTGAATTACCTCCTCAGTATGCAGTCAAGTTCTCCAGAGTCCTGCTAATGACTTCTATATTTGACTCAGGTGTGTTGAAGCAGAGACACATCTAAAACCTGCAGGACAGGGGCTCTCGAGGCCTGGAGTTGAAGAGCCCTGGTGTAGGGCCTCTGGCTGCTGGGCTTGTTTAAGCTGTGGATCTTGAAAATGCACTTTTTGAACAATTTTCTCCACTCTTCCTTGATTGGGATGCAAGACTTTTCAGGTAATACAGTAACCTTTAGGGTTGTGGCAATGGTTGATGAAGTAAGAGATCAACAATGGTCAAAGTGATTGGCCATTTTTATCTAATTTATCGATTAATTCCATCCATCCATCCATCCATTTTCTTCCGCTTATCCGGGGCCGGGTCGCGGGGGCAGAAGCCTAAGCAGAGAAGCCCAAGCTTCCCTCTCCCCAGCCACCTCCTCCAGCCCATCCGGAGGGACCCCAAGGCGTTCCCAGGCCAGCCGAGATACACAATCTCTCCAGCGTGTCCTGGGTCTACCACGGGGCCTCCTCCCGGTGGGACATGCCCGGAACACCTCACCCAGGAGGCGGCCAGGAGGCATCCTAATCAGATGCCCGAGCCACCTCAACTGGCTCCTTTCGATGTGGAGGAGCAGCGGCTCTACTCCGAGCCCCTCCCGGATGGCCGCACTCCTCACCTTATCTCTAAGGGAGAGGCCAGCCACCCTTCGAAGGAAACTCATTTCTGCCGCTTGTATTCGCGATCTTATTCTTTCGGTCACTACCCAAAGCTCGTGACCATAGGTGAGGGTAGGAACGTAGATCGACCGGTAAATCGAGAGCCTCGCTTTTACGCTAAGCTCCCTCTTCACCACGACGGACCGGTGCAGCGTCCGCATCACTGCAGAAGCAGCCCCGATCCGCCTGTCGATCTCCCGTTCCCTTCTCCCATCACTCGTGAACAAGACCCCGAGATATTTAAACTCCACTTGAGGCAAGAACTCGTTCCTGAGCCGGAGATGGCACTCCACCCTTTTCCGGCTGAGGACCATGGCCTCAGACTTAGAGGTGCTGATTCTCATGCCAGCCGCTTCACACTCGGCTGCGAACCGTTCCACTGCGAGCTGGAGGCCCCCCCGTGATGAAGCCAACAGAACCGCATCATCTGCAAAAAGCAGAGATGTGACTCTGAGGCCACCAAGGAAGAAGCCTTCCGCCACCTGGCTACACCTAGAAATTCTGTCCATAAAAATTATGAACAGAATCGGTGACAAAGGGCAGCCCTGACGGAGTCCAACACCCACAGGAAACAAATCCGACTTATTACCGGCTATACGGACCAAGCTCTCACTGTGGTTGTACAAGCACTGAATGGCCCGCAACAATGGGCCAGACACCCATACTCCCGCAGAACCTCCCAAAGAACACCCCGAGGAACACGGTCGAATGCCTTCTCCAAGTCCACAAAGCACATGTAGACTGGTTGGGCAAACTCCCACGCACACTCGAATATCCTTGAGAGGATAAAGAGCTGGTCCAGCGTTCCACGACCAGGACGAAAACCACATTGTTCCTCCTGAATCCGAGGTTCGACTAACGGACGCACCCTCCTTTCCAGCACCCTGGCATAGACCTTACCGGGGAGGCTGAGGAGTGTGATCCCCCGAAAGTTGGAGCACACCCTCCGGTCTCCCTTCTTAAAGATGGGGACCACCACCCCGGTCTGCCAATCCAATGGCACTGCCCCAGATCTCCACGCGATGTTGCAGAGGCGTGTCAACCAAGACAGCCCTACAACATCCAGAGCCTTCAGGAACTCAGGGCGAATCTCGTCCACCCCAGGGGCTCTGCCACCAAGGAGTTGTTTAACTACCTCAGTGACCTCACCCCCAGTGATGGTCAAGTCATCCCCCTCATCCCCAGACTCTGCTTCCACTACAGAAGGCGTGTCAGTGGGATTCAGAAGGTCCTCGAAGTATTCCTTCCACCGTCCCGACTATAGCCTCAGTTGAAGTCAGCAGCACCCCCCCCGCACTATAAAACAGTGTGAGTGAAGCACTGCTTTCCCCTCCTGAGTCGCCTGACGGTTTGCCAGAATCGCTTCAATGCCGTCCGAAAGTCTTTTTCCATAGCCTCACCGAACTCCTCCCACACCCGAGTTTTGCTTTTGGCCACTACCGAGCTGCATTCCGCTTGGCCTGTCGATACCTGTCAGCTGCCTCCGGAGTCCCACAGGCTAACCAAGCCCGATAGGACTCTTCTTCAGCTTGATGGCTCCCTTCACCTCCGGTGACCACCATCTGGTTCGGGGGTTACCACCACGACAGGCACCAACCACCTTGCAGCCACAGCTCTGAGCAGCCGCATCAACAATGGAGGTGCGGAACATGGTCCATTCGGACTCAATGTCCTCAGCCTCCCTCGGAATGCTGTCGAAGTTCTGCCGGAGGTGGGAGTTGAAGATCTCCCGGACTGGGGCTTCTGCCAGGCGTTCCCAGCGCACCCTCACAATACGTTTAGGTGTGCCAGGTCTGTCCAGCATCTTCCCCCGCCACCTGATCCAACTCACCACCAGGTGGTGATCAGTTGACAGCTCAGCTCCTCTCTTCACCCGAGTGTCCAGAACATATGGCCGCAGATCTGATGATACGATTACAAAATCGATCATCGACCTGCGACCTAGGGTGTCCTGGTGCCATGTGCACTTATGGACATCCTTGTGTTCGAACACGGTGTTTGTTATGGACAAACTGTGGTTTGCACAGAAGTCCAATAACAAAACACCATTCGGGTTCAGATCGGGCAGGCCGTTCCTCCCAATCACGCCCCTCCAGGTCTCACTGTCATTGCCCACGTGAGCGTTGAAGTCTCCCAGCAAGACTATGGAGTCACCAGATGGAGCACTCTCCAGCACCCCACCCAGCAACTCCAAAAAGGGTGGGTACCCTGAACTGTCATTCGGCGCATAAGCGCAAACAACAGTCAGGACCCGTTCCCCAGCCCGAAGGCGCAGGGAAACTACCCTCTCGTCCACCGGTGAAAACTCCGACGTACAGGCGGCGAGCTGGGGGATACAAGAATACCCACCCCAGCTCGCCGCCTCTCACCGAGGGCAACTCCAGACTGGAACAGAGTCCAGCCCTTCTCCAGGAGACTGGTTCCAGAGCCAGGCCATGCGTTGAGGTGAGCCCAACTATGTCTAGCTGGTATCTCTCAACCTCACGCACTAGCTCAGGCTCCTTCCCCACCAGAGAGGTGACATTCCATGTCCCAACAGCCAGTTTCGATAGCCGGGGATCGGTCCGCCAGGGCCTCCGCCCTCGGCCACCGCCCGACACACATTGCACCCGACCCCTACGACACCTCCTGCGGGTGGTGGGCCTGCAGGAGGGCGGGCCCATGTAACCTCTTCGGGCTGCGCCCGGCCAAGCACCACGGGCTAATGCCTGGCCACCAGACGCTCTCCCTCGAGCTCCCTCCCCAGGCCTGGCTCCAGGGTGGGGCCCCGGTAACCCTATCCCGGGCAGGGTAAACTGTTCCCTTGTTTTTTCCCTCATAAGGGTCTTCGATTAATTCATTACATTTAATATTATTCTGAGATCATTAAAATTGCTTTGCATATTTAATTTGCAAAGTTATTTTAATGATGACATCACTGGCCAATAATAGCACTCAAAACATGTAAGCAATCTCTCCTGTGTTGCTAAAAACAGCTTGTGAACCCAGAAATAACCTGCAATAAATACAGCGCTGATTCATATGTTATTTGCTCAAGAAAATGCCCATGCGACTTGCGACTCATTTTGCCAGATCAAGTCACATATACAATATTCAATCTGACCCGAATGTCTCAGTTGTGATAAGGGTTCACCCTTGAACGCAACAGTTTGGCCATATTTACATCCTTTTTCAGCCTCAGTCGAACAGTGAGGAGATGAATGTTTTCCATCGTATAGCCCAGTGCTGTGTTACAGTTAAAGCGTGTGTGTGTGTGTGTGTGTGTGTGTGTGTGTGTGTGTGTGTGTGTGTGGTGTTAAGGCAAGATAAGGCCCTTACAAAGTGGAAATCCAGGCTTTCAGGCTTTTGGCTTTGCTTACATCCCCAACTCCCAGCACTCGTTAATCTGGCTCTTACCGTATGGATGCTAATTAGCACAGGATGCTTCTGTGCATCACCCACAGCTCCCCTCCGCCCCTTCTCCTATCCCTCTTATCCACCTCACAGGAGCCCCCTGCCTTAAAAGAGTGGAGAATCTCCCTGTGTTTCTCAATGATACTTTGAAGTGGGTTTGACCTAGAAATGAAAAGCCAAACAAAGAGTAGATGATGAAAGGGAGGAAAATATATAAATACCTGGGGCCAGATAGAGTTTGCCTTCTTTTACATCCTGTTTATGAATCTAGCTCTTTTGTGTTTTGCCTGATGTCAAATATTAACATCAGTGATGTTTGCATGGATGTCTCAACTACACCATACCTTTCTCTTAGTATTATCCAAAAGAAGCTCCACTTACATCACACCTAATGTACATGTTTTTTGCTGTCATGCAAGAACATTTGAGTATTCTTAACCAGGATATCTCACTGAGATTTACTGAGTATTGTGAGTTGGATTCAGCAAACAGGACTTGTACATTCATTCAGTTAACTGCTAATAAACCCCCTCAGCTGCCATGTAAAGCCTGTCTGTTTGGCTTCATTTTCATAGTATGTATAAAAATATAGAATCTGGAGGTCCTTTATCAATCTGTACTCAGTGACGTGTACAGTAACAGCTCATATCTGTTTGCATGGGAAGGCTGTAGCTCAGAGAGTTTGGTGGTTCAATCCCTGTCTGCTCCAGTCTGCATCCTAAAGTATACTTGTGCAAGATACTGAACCCCAAGTAGCCCTCCGATGTATTCATTGGAGTGTGAATGTTAGATAGAAAGTACTTGTATCAACTCTACTTAAGTATTGAGTGCTCAAGTAGAGTAGAAAGCACTGTATAAGAACCAGTCCATGTTTGGTTTTTAAACAAATAGGTTTTGCTTTAACCCTGCATGAGGTGTTAAGGTAATTCCATTGTGTCAGATTTAGATTGATATCTGAGAATGTCATATTATCCCACTGGCCTATATTCACTACACTCTCCATAACCAAGCCCACATTATATCTCCTAAGACTGATCTGTCCTTAGTAATCCTCCCTGTCCCAGCACTGTTTCTACTGTCTAGAGTGCACACATTTATCTAATCTCTGTGATAAACACATTTGATTTTACTCACTGCGGCATCAGAAATGCACATCAGAGTGATATTATTTCCTAGAAGTGTAACATGCATCACTGTACTCTATTTCAGAGCTATATTGTTGTAAATAAAAATTGTAATAAAACTACCTTTCCTGTCACAGGCCAACCTGTGTTTTGTGGATATTGACAACCATTCCATTGAGCTTCCAGAGGACTTCCCTCAGTTCCCAAACAAGACCGAGTTCATCCAGGAGCTCACTGAGGTGCTTTTAAGCTTTGGCATCTCTGCCAACACTGGTGCTCCACCCCGGACCCGCTCCAGTCCTGGTAGCACCTTGTCCACTCCTGGGAGGGAGCGCAAAGCTGCCGCCCTTCGACAGCTAGAGGATGATGGATGTAATGGCAACCTGGCAGGAGAGGAGTTAGCAGTGCTGGAGCTCCTGCAGGGAAACGCCACGTTGGAGAGGCTGCAGGCGCTGACTAAACGCACTGGGGTGACAGTGGCCCGTGTGGATGCCCTGAGGGCTGGAGTCAAAGGTCAGCCCACTGAGGGGCAAGGGAGCCAAACAGCAGGTGAAGAAGAGGAGCTAAGGAACGCTAAACTAAATGTTCAGCTGAGGGAGGTGTTTGCCACTCGCTTCACCACCATGTTTGCAGACTATGAATCATTTGTTATCCAGAGTGCTCCTGATCTGGAGTCCTGGCTCACCAACAGGGAGCAGATGCACAACTTTGACAAGGTGATAAAATCAGGCAGTGTGTCTGTCAGGGGTTCTTTGCCTCGACATGCTGGGCCTCATGTAGTAATAATCTTACCTTGCTTGGAAAATAAGTGTTGCATGCAAAAATATTGAGATTTATAAAACATCTACATTTTTTTCTTACCACTTTGCCTATGTTAGTAGGCTGTCTGAATCCTAATCATTCTAAATTGACAGGCACATGTTCACATAAGGAACATGTTCCACTGTCACCCCAGTGTGTTTAGCCAGTGCCTACAGTGGTGAACATGATGGAAAAGCCAGAGAATTAACAGAAAAATTACATCTCTAGAGGAAGGGTTACATCCTGTTATGGGGCTTAGACACACAATATGAAAAGACATCAATTTTCCACAAGTCCCAATCAGCACCTTGTTAATAAAGGATGGGCGTTGTAGTTATTATTAAACAGGCTAAATATGTTCAGAGATGACAAAAACAAATTCAGAGTTCTCTAAAAGGGGGTTCTTCCTGATGCTGTATAAATAGCGTTGAATTGAAAATTATTTTAAATGACAGTGTTGGTAAGCTGCTCTCTGCTGCACGGTACTGAAAATACATATGCTCTTATGAATAGGCTTCATTCCTGTCAGACCAGCCAGAGCCCTACCTTCCCTTTTTGTCCCACTTCATTGAGACACAGATGTTTGCCACTTTCATCGACAACAAGATCATGTCCCAGTGGGAGGAGAAGGAGCCGATGCTCTCTGTCTTTGACACTCGTATTGACAAGGCACGTCTCTATAATATCCGTGCTCCCAGCCTCAGATCGTCCTGCTACCAGAGGTGCTCCGTCCTCAAAGAGTCTGGTAAGCTCATATGAGAGAGGCTCACTGCCCACAAATTAGATTTATTTCAGTGTAAACATGATTAAAATTGTTAGTTGGAGAAGTGGATGGGGAAAATAAGAAAGGTGGTGGTTTAAATTGGCAGCAAGGTAACGTCTGTGTCTTGCAGAGCATGCCAGTTGACCATTTTCTCAGGTCAGAGGGCTTCCACCTCTCTGCCTTTTCCTTAAGTCCTACACTCCCCTTGTCTTTTTCTTCTTTTTTTTTTTTTTTGTAAATATGTAGCAACTCAGCTCTCTCCCAGAGACCAACAAAACACACTTCAAATTTGTCTGCATTCCAGCTAGGCAAACACTTCATCACCCTTGCATACAAGCGCACCTTCTGACATGATCTTATTGCAAAACATCTTGATTATCTTTTATTAATTTTCTCAATTCTCTTGACTGGCAATTGGTGCTGGACGTGCAATGTGAGGCCTGACTGAGCCAGCTAAGTGCATTAGGGAATCTGTGAGATTGCTGTGTTACTGACTGTGTTTTAATTATTTTTATAAAAGTGTAGAAAAGCAGAAATACAGATTGGTAATGTGTATTTTAAAATGAAAATGCCAAATGTCTATGAGCATGAAAATATACAAGGCTAATTAACTTTCTCACTGAAGTGACATGAGCCTTTTTATAATGTCTACTGTGTGTACTAAGTGTGACTAATTTTTGCATACTCGTACTGTACTGTCCGAAAGTCTTGAGGCACTCCTCATTTCTTTATATTCTTTCTTTATCCTTAAGAATGGCTTCTTAACAAATTTTGTTCTGCTGAAATCATTTCTGATGAGCCTTTGGCAAACAGTAGATGGACCAACTGATGGTCCAGATGTCTCTCAGGTTCAGTGTCAGGTCTTGGAGGATTTTTTTCCTATTTCATTACAATATGACTTTGAGATACTATTCATCTGTTGCAGATGCATTTTCCACACATTTTTAAGGACACACTGCACATCATGCCAAGCTATAGGTTTTCAGCTAATAGCTCTTTGAGGATTACTTTAATGGTACAAAATACCAAAACAAACTGGCTGTGCTATTGTTTGTAAATTTAGCAATAGAAATGGAATTGCAACTGGCTGGTAGTATCAGAATGAGTAAAGACACAATTTAAAATTGGCTCTGTTATATGTGTTAAGTGACTAAACAAATTAAAAAAAAAAACATTCCTCCAAAAACAGCCAGGTGCAAAAACTGGACTGAAAAGGGAATGAAAAAGCAACCAATGTCCAAAGAAAACTTTGGAAAGCCTTTAGCAAGCCTGGAGAATGATTGCCCGAGAGCACTTCAGAAAATTACAAGAAAGTCTGGCTCCTTGGAAGCCAAGTACAAAGAAATAAGGGGTAGCTTAAGACCTTTGAGCAGAGACACACACACACACACACACACACACACACACACACACACACACACACACACACACACACACACACACACACACACACACATTCATACACACAGAGTGAGGTGCCATATGGTGCTCCCAGCTAAAAAAATGATTTCATATCAATCCACAAGGCTTTAAAATAAAGTGAAAACAAAGGTCATTTTAGCTATTATTTCTGTTTGTTTTAGTTAATTTTGTAAATACACAATACAGTTTAATTAGTTATCATTTTTTCTTCTTAATTACTTTTTAAATTTTATTTATTTCAGTTAACAAAAATGTTGTTTCAATTTTCATTCATTTCATTCATTGATTTATAAAGTAAACAACCTGTTCTGAAGTAAAGATGCTGCAGCATATAACGGCTGCTTCATTTGAATACAAGAATGTTTGTGTGTGTGTAAGAGAGAAAAAGATTTGTTAATGTTGTAGTGTTCCCCTGGTGCTACAGATGGATTTATTTATCTGATGACTCGCTTGGCTACACCTGTCTTTGTCACTGCATTCGCATGTGAATTTAAATCAGTCATTTATTGCAACTTTAACCCTTAGGATTGATCAAACTGTCAGAGAAATGCTCTGTAAACTCCTGTTAAGACCAAATACACACATGTACCAAAGGAAATTAGGCATGACACCTGTTTTCATCATGTTGCAATGTAATTATTAATCTCAAGCATTATTGCCATAATTCAGCCTTAAATAGCTGACCTGTCTCCAGGATGCACAGCATTATCTTGAGCTTAGTGTCCTTTTGGCCTATTAGAAGTCACATCAATTCCTCCAAACAAAGCAGCTGCTTCCAAAGTAATTAATAGCAACTGCTCTAGAAAAAAGTAGAAATACTCAGCATTGAAAAGTGCTATATAATTACCAGTTCATTTACTAATGTTATGAACCATCATAACATTTTTCAAAGAGAGTAGGTATAGATGGTGGAATAACTTGACACTTGAATCCACATTCATGCATGTAGTGTTCAATTGTTCAAATCTCAGATTCCCTTAATAATGTGACCGTTAGTGGAATCCTCCAAATGCCATCTTGATTTGACTTGAGCCTAATTTCAATCTCCTTACAGTGTTGTCTGAATCAGTGCTGTCTCCTATACAGCTCAGGCCATTGAGCAGCGGCTGATGAAGATCGACCACACAGCCATCCTGCCACACCTGTTGGACATGAAGATTGGTCAGGGCAAGTATGAGCAGGGATTCTTCCCCAAACTGCAGGCCAATGTGCTCAACACAGGACCAAGCACTAACAAGTGAGTCAGCGTCCACTTGTGACTTGAATTCACATGTGACACCAGAACTTCAGAGATTCATTAATAAGTCACGAATGTTCTCTTGGACAGAGTACTCCACTATAATTTGAATGTAGGTTCAACAGACATCCGTGAATTGCCATCTTATTGTGGGGAGGTGTTTATGTGTCCCAGTGATCCCCGGCGCTATGTTGTCCAGGGGCCCCAGGTAGGGTCTCCCATGGCAAATATGTCTCAGGTGAGGGGCCAGACAAAGAGCAATTCCAGTGACCCCTATGGAACACACATCAAAAGTTTACCCCTGTCCAGGATAGAGCTACCAGGGCTCTACCCGGGGCTCCACCAGACATCCTCCCATGAGAGAATGTCTGGTGAGATATGGCGAGCTGGGGTGGATATTCTTGTATCCCCTCGGCTTACTGCCATGTACGTCGGAGTTTTCTCCGGTGGACAATACAGTTCCCTGCTCCTTCAGGCCAGGGAACGGGTCCTGACTGTTGTTTGTGCTTATGCACCAAATGACAGTTCAGAGTACCCAGTCTTCTTGACAGAATGACAGCATGCTCAGTCTGAACCTGAGTGGTGTTTTGTTATTGGACTTCTGTGCTAATTACAGTTTGCCCATAATGAACACCATGTTTGAACATAAGGATGTCCATAAGTGCATGTGGCACCAGGGCACCCTAGGTTGCAGGTTGTTAATCAATTTTACAATCGTATCATCAGATCTGCAGCCGTATGTTCTGGACACTCAGGTGAAGAGAGGAGCTGAGCTGCCAACTGACCAGCACTGTGGTGAATTGTATCAGGTGGTGGGGAAGGATGCTGGACAGACCTGGTGCACCTGAAGGTATAGTAAGGGTGCACTGGGAATGCCTGGCAGAAGCCCCAGTCCGCAGAGAATTTCACCTCCAGCAGAACTCTGACTTTCTGAGAGAGGCTGAGGACATTGAGGCTCAGTTTAGAATGATCCACTGAAAATGTTATAATATTTCCATTTTCGTTTTTGAAAAGTAATGTGTTCAGATGGAAACAATTGCCTTTCACACAGAACCGCAAGAAGCTGAAAGCGCTGTAGTTCCCATGCCTGGCCTCAAGTTGGCGATGTGGGTATAGGAGTCATAAGCATAGTGCACATGTGGCAGTGCCACGCATTTTCAAAAAGCAGCGTTTTTAGTTGTTTTAGTTAGAGTCTTAATGGACCATGTTCCGCACTTCCAGTGTTGAGGCTGCTGCCCAGAGCTGCGGCTTAAAGGTGGTTGGTGCCTGTCATGGTGTTTTTCCTTCCCACTGTCGCCAAGTGCTTGCTCATAGGGGGTCGTTTTGACTGTTGAGTTTTCTCTGTAATTACAATATAAAGTGCCTTGAGGCAACTGTTTGTTGTGATTTGGCACTATATAAATAAAATTGAACTGAATTGAGTGACAGGAGAAGGGAATGAGCGAGTGACAGACGAATTAGGGTTGTATCTGCAGTGGTATGGATGGTACACCAGTCCGTCCTTGTTAAGAGGGAGCTGAGCATGACAGCGAAGCTGTCAATTTACTGGTCAATCTACGTCCCTACCCTCACCTATGGTCACAAGTTTTGGGTAGTGACTGAAAGAACAAGATAGCAGATACAAGTGGCAGAAATGAGCTTCCCCCAAAGGGTGGCTGGCCTCTCCCTTAAGAAAAGAGCCAGTTGGTTCAGGCTTTTGAGTAGGATGCCTCCTGGGCGTTGTTGTGAATTAATTGCTTTACTAATGTATTTGTTCCTTTAATGTGAAGTCATTCCTTTATCACAGTGATGGATCTTGCAGAAGGATTTGTAGGCTTACATTAACAGGACCACATTGCTGTTAATGTCAAATAGTTTTTAAATTTAAACATTACGCAATCAAACTAGTGTAATCACACAGTACTTGGTCTGCAGGTGGTGTCACAGGGCAGCAACAGCTCAGCGCAGAAAAGATCGCCACAGACAGCAAACAGAACATCTCAGCCTTGATAACGACCTGAAAGAGGTGTGAAACCATCCTTCTGAATGCCCCCTGTTCTCCACTGCTGTCAAACTCACTTATTTTTATTTTGTACCTCAGTGTGTCTTCTTTGTTTTTTTCTGTTTGTTTGATTTTTTTTTTTTTTTTTTTTTTTGGTTCTGCAATTAAATTTCTTTGTTTGGTTTATGTTATGTTTATGTACATTCTACCTTCACTGTCTTCTTCTTTCCCATTTCTTTTGCTTCTGTCCTCTCCTGTCTGCCTGTGTGTCCTGTTCCGGGCCATCTGGGGTCGGGTTATACCACTTTTCCTCCTCCAGCAGGTGGAGGGCTGTCTTGTCCTGCAGAATTCTATGGCATTTTGGGAGTGGGACAATGCATCCCCCCCTCCTGTCAAACCACCAAAAAAATCTGCCTCTGCGTCCTGCCTGGTATGTGCAGGAGATGCCTGTCTTTTGGATTCCCTCTAATAGGCCCTACCTCCTCCCTCACTTCCACCTGCTTTGATAGAGCTCTCACCTACTCTAAGGCATGATCTTTTACTGATTAGCAAAAAACATTAAAATTCTGAAAGAAAAATTAAGAATAGTAGAGGGCCCTGCACTTGCAATTGGTAAACACTTGCAGAACTAAGGCTGTAATTTCTGAGACTAAGGCCATAAGTCCAGGACTAAGTTCCATAAGTATTTTACAGGAATATTTATGGCCAGGACTAAAGCTGTAAGTTCTGGGACTAAGGTCGTAATTTCCAGAACTAAAGCCATAATTACCTGGTACTTACTTGTAAGTACAGGTATTATATAGGGATGTACCCTGTAATCAAATTTAAGTTCTGCCTAATTTCTGGGTAAATTAGCTGAAAAAACATTTCCCCAATCCTACATCATAAGTAAGCTGTACTTTTCAGGGTGCGGGTCATATTATGTAGTGGTTTAACCTAATTTACAAGTATTTTACAGGGATGTACCCTGTAAGTAAATTTAAGTTCAGCGTAATTTATTGGACCAAGGCTGTAAGTTCTGGGACTAAAGTCATAATTCCCAGGACTAAGACTGTAAGTTATGGATCCCTTTAAGTGCACATATTTTACAGGGATGTACCTTGTAAGTACATTTAAGTTCTGCATAACTAATGTTGGTTTTTGGCTGAATTACACAGAAATTATGCAGAATTTAAATTTACTTAAAAGGTGCATCACTGTATAATACTCAGAGGTAGGAAGTAATGAAGTATTTATACATTGTTACTGGACTTAAGTAGATTTTTCAGGTATCTGTACTTTACTTGAGAATTTATTTTACATACAATCAGTTCAATTTCAATTCAATTTTATTTATATAGTGCCAAATCACAACAGTCGCCTCGAAGCACTTTGTATTGTAAGTTAAAGACCCTACAATAATTACAACTAAAACGCCATGAGCAGCACTTGGCAACAGAGGGAAGTAAAAACTCCCTTTTAACAGGAAGAAACCTCCAGCAGAACCAGGCTCAGGGAGGGGCAGTCATCTGCCGCTACCGGTTGTGGCTGAGGGGAGAGAGAAAAGACATATGACATGTTGTGGAAGAGAGCAAGAGATTAATAACAACAGATGATTAAATGCAGTCATGTATAAGCAGAGTAAAAAGAGGTGAATGAAAAGAAACACTGTGCATCATAGAAACCCCCCAGCAGCCTAGGCCTATTGCAGCATAACCAAGGGATAATTCAGGGTCAACTGAGCCCTAACTATAAGCTTTATCATAAAGGAAAGTTTTAAGACTAATCTTAAAAATAGAGAGGGCGTCTGTCTCCCAAATCCAGACTGGAAGCTGCTTCCACAGAAGAGGGAAAGCTGAAGACCTTGTATGTGAGGAGAAGGATTTTAAATTCTATTCTAGATTTAACAGGGAGCCAATGAAGAGAAGCCAATATGGGAGAAATATGCTCTCTCTTTCTAGTCCCTGTCAGTACTCTAGCTGCAGCATTTTAGATCAGCTGAAGGCTTTTCAGGGAGCTTTTAGGACAGTCTGATAATAATGAATTGCAATAATCCAGCCTAGAAGTAATATATGCATGAATTAGCTTTTCAGCATCACTCTGTGCATTGAAGGACAAATGCTGGTCAAAAATGACTCCAAGATTTCTCACAGTGTTACTGGAGGCCAAAGTAATGCCATCCAGAGTAAGTATCTGGTTTGACACCATGTTTCTAAGATTTGTGGGGCCGATTACAAGAATTTCAGTTTTATTTGAATTTGGAAGCAGGAAATTAGAGGTCATCCAGGCCTTTATGTCTTTAAGACATTCCTGCAGTTTAACTAATTGATGTGTGTCATCTGGCTTCATGGATAGATAAAGCTGGGTATCCATCCATCCATCCATCCATTCACTTCCGCTTATCCTGTTCAGGGTCGCGGGGGGGCTGGAGCCTATCCCAGCTGTCATAGGGCGAGAGGCAGGGTACACCCTGTACAGGTCGCCAGCCTGTCGCAGGGCCAACACAGAGAGACAAACAACCTTTCACACTCACATTCATGCTCTCATTCACACCTATGGGCAATTTAGATTAGCCAATTAACCTAACCCCAGTAAGTGCATGTCTTTGGAATGTGGGAGGAAACCGGAGTACCCGGAGGAAACCCACGCAAGCACGGGGAGAAAATGCAAACTCCACACAGAGAGAGGGAGAGGCCTGGGCCAAGGTGGAATCGAACCCAGGCCTTCCAGATGGTATTCTAACTGTGAGGCAGCAGTGCTAACCACTGCGCCACCGTGCTGCAAAAGCTGGGTATCATCAATGAAAATTTATGCAATGTTTTCTAATAATACTGCTTGAGGGAAGCGTGTATAGTGTAAATAAAATTGGACCTAGCACAGAACCCTGTGGAACTCCATAATTAACCTTATTGTGTGAAGAAGACTCCCCATTTACAAGAAGAAATTGGAGTTTAAGAATTAGATAAATATGATTCAAACCACTGCAGCACAGTACCTTTAATACCTATGCTTTAATCTCTGTAATAAAATGCTATGGTCAACAGTATCAAAAGCTGCACTGAGGTCCAACAGGCCAAGCACTTCAAATAAGCCATGTAGATGATCAGTTAGCTGTTAGCTACTATTTCAAGGATTTTTGAGAGAAAATAAAGTTTGGTGATTGACCTATAATTAGCTAAGATTCATAGTGGCATATCCATCCCCTGGGGCTTATCACATACAAAGACATGAAAGCATTAAAACCATATAATTTATGTATCATTTATAGCACTCTACTCAGAGGTTACAGTGGGCCGGAACAATCGGAACAGCGTTTTTTTGTCCATAGGTTGTGGTTGCGGTACTTCAGCATCTAGCTATTGCTACAGACAAGGAGCAAAAATAAAGGGAGTAACGTGTTGTGGCAGGTAATTTTAAATACAACATTTTTCAGCTAAATTACCCGGAAATTATACGGAACTTAAGTGTACTTACAGGGTACATCCCTGTAAAATATGTGTACTTACAGCCTTAGTCGTATTATGTCATGCTAAACACAATGCAAGTGGCATACAGTAGCAGGACTCTGCCTAGATTTTCACTCCTTGCTGATATATCAACAGCTTAATTTCCTGTTGCCTTGTTTTGTAGATGTGGTTTTAATTAACAGTTTTGGTCACTGTATACATCGTTGACAGTATTTCCTGGTAAAGTCCAATTCAAGTTTTGTTTTGAAGACTTTAAATGTGAAGCAGCAGCAGTAGGAAATGTTCTGTTTGCAAGAACAGTGACACACAATGAGGATGGAATTTTTTTTCTCATTTCAGAGAAACATTGAGCTACAGCTCATTAAAGAAAAACTTTGTAAAATGTGATCCTATGGAGGGAATGGTACTTCCTCCCAACACACCCTCTATTTCAGGATCTTCCTGGTTTCACAGCCCTTCTGTGTCACACCCTTTCCCTTAACTCACATAAGTTTTTTGAAGTCTTGGATATACAGTAACTCACATTAAGTATATCACCATTAATTGCCATAAAAGTACTCAACAGTTTATTAACAGAGATAATGGTAAAAAAAAATCATTTAGAAAAAACACTATATATGTTACTGAGGGTTCTGTTTGTAATAATAGACAAAAGTGATCTACAGTAGATCAAAAGCATGCTTTGTGACATTTTACCAGGAGTGCGTGCACAGTGAGGATGATTATCGCAGCCTCTAATATGTGTTCCTTACAAACATTCATGGAAACGAATTGCAGCTTTCTCAACATCATGAACACTTTCAGTGCCTGTTCTCTAAGTCTCACTAAATCTCTTCATCGTCTGCTCTTCAGAAGTTCATGCAGGAGGCCCGCAGCCTAGGGAAGAATCTACGACAGCCTAAACTCTCTGACCTGTCACCTGCTGTTATTGCCCAGACCAACTGGAAATTTGTGGAGGGGCTGCTCAAAGAGTGTCGCATGAAGGTGAAGCACACAACAACACACTGCTGCACTTAGAAATGACCTGTAATTCATGAATGCGCTCATTCTCTGACCTTCTCATTACACAAACACACTTACTGTATTTTAAAACCAGGATGCCTTATCAATACAAAAATGTTGCTGTTGCATTATTTTTTTAACTTTGATTTTTGGGGTGACTTTAAATTCAGTCATCTGTAGGTTGATCGTTTTTATTTACATCAAACAGTGTGGTATTCTTTTGTTCCAAACACATTACCATAGCAGTATAGATATCCATCATGATCTTTTTTCCATTGAGATCTGATGTGTCTTCAAAGTGTTCCTTTGAGCACCGTATATTTTTAGGTTAAATTTTTAGGTTAAACAAAATTTATTATTATTATAAAAATAATTCGCCTCCCTCTCTGATTGAAATTGATACATTTTCAGTTTTGGGCTACTTACCTAGCTAGTTGGACAGCTCTCAACTGTTCCAGCTTGACACTGACAGTGATTTGTGACACCTTGTTCTCCCCTGCCAGTGAATGCCTGCAAACAACCAGACAGCAACTGGCCTATACCCAGCCTGCAGAAGGAGTGCTGTGAATTTGTTTCTGTAGCACTCCAAGTCCTTATATAAGCATAACTAATCCCACAGAAAAACACTTGTATATCTTTCTGTTTTACTGTTCTCCTTAACATTGACCCAAATCCTTCTCTGGAATTAGCGGTGTGCTTCTCTGCATCACAAAGTGGCACCATGATAAATCACTTGTTCTTAGTTACATGAGCATATCACATGGAAATGTCCAGTTAAACGAAATACAATATTCAGAGAATTGCTAGATATCCATTCTAACATGGGTTTTAGACCCTTTTGCCTTCAGAACTGCCTTAATGCCCCATTCATTGATTAAACAAGATGCTGAAAATATTCCTCTGAGTTTTTGGTCCATATTAACATGATAGCATGAAGCAGTTGCTGCAGATTTGTTGGCTGCACATCCATGATGCAAATCTCCCTTGCTACCACATTCTAACAGTGCTACATTGGATTGGGATCTGGTGACTGTACCAGCTATTTGAGTAAACTCATTGTCATGTTCAACAAACCAGTTTGAGATGATTGAGCTTTGTGACTTAAAGTGTTCTCCTGGAAGCAGCCATGAGAAGATGGGTACACTCTGGTCATGAAGGGGTGCACATTGTCAGCAACAGTAATGCAGATGATACTCAGCTTTATCTATCGATGAAGCCAGATGACACACATCAATTAGTTAAACTGCAAGAATGTCATAAAGACATTTAAGGCCTGGATGACCTCTAATTTCCATCCATCCATCCATTCTCTTCCGCTTATCCGGGGCCGGGTCGCGGGGGCAGGAGCCTAAGCAGAGAAGCCCAGGCTTCCCTCTCCCCAGTCACCTCCTCCAGCTCATCCGGAGGGACCCCAAGGCATTCCCAGGCCAGCCGAGAGATATAATCTCTCCAGCGTGTCCTGGGTCTACCACGGGGCCTCCTCCCGGTGGGACA
This sequence comes from Archocentrus centrarchus, assembly GCF_007364275.1. Lineage (NCBI taxonomy): Eukaryota > Metazoa > Chordata > Actinopteri > Cichliformes > Cichlidae > Archocentrus > Archocentrus centrarchus. Next base: position 19,843,606 of record NC_044368.1, read on the forward strand.
TGCCCGGAACACCTCACCCAAGAGGCGGCCAGGAGGCATCCTAATCAGATGCCCGAGCCACCTCAACTGGCTCCTTTCGATGTGGAGGAGCAGCGGCTCTACTCTGAGCCCCTCCCGGATGGCCGCACTTCTCACCTTATCTCTAAGGGAGAGGCCAGCCACCCTTCGAAGGAAACTCATTTCTGCTGCTTGTATTCGCGATCTTATTCTTTCGGTCACTACCCAAAGCTCATGACCATAGGTGAGGGTAGGAACGTAGATCGACCGGTAAATCGAGAGCTTCGCTTTTACACTAAGCTCCCTCTTCACCACGACAGACCGGTGCAGCGTCCACATCACTGCAGAAGCAGCCCCGATCCGTCTGTCGATCTCCTGCTCCCTTCTCCCCTCACTCGTGAACAAGACCCCGAGATACTTGAACTCCTCCACTTGGGGCAAGAACTCGTTCCTGAGCCTGAGAGGGCACTCCACCATTTTCTGGCTGAGGACCATGGCCTCAGACTTAAAGGTGCTGATTCTCATGCCGGCCGTTTCACACTTGGCTGCGAACCTTTCCACTGCGAGCTGGAGGCCACCCCCTGATAAGGCCAGCAGGACCGCATCATCTGCAAAGAGCAGAGATGAGACTCTGAGGCCACCAAGGAACAAGCCTTCCGCCACCTGGCTACGCCTAGAAATTCTGTCCATAAAAATTATGAACAGAATCGGTGACAAAGGGCAGCCCTGACGGAGTCCAACACCCACAGGAAACGAATCCGACTTATTACCGGCTATACGGACCAAGCTCTCACTGCGGTTGTACAAAGACTGAATGGCCCGCAACAACAGGCCAGACACCCCATACTCCCGCAGGACCTCCCAAAGGACACCCCGAGGGACGCGGTCGAATGCCTTCTCCAAGTCCACAAAGCACATGTAGACTGGTTGGGCAAACTCCTACGCACACTCGAATATCCTTGAGAGGATAAAGAGCTGGTCCAGCGTTCCGTGACCAGGTCGAAAACCGCATTGTTCCTCTTGGATCCGAGGTTCGACTAACGGACGGACCCTCCTTTCCAGCACCCTGGCATAGACCTTACCAGGGAGGCTGAGAAGTGTGATCCCCCGAAAGTTGGAGCACACCCTCCTGTCTCCCTTCTTAAAGATGGGGACCACCACCCCGGTCTGCCAATCCAATGGCACTGCCCCAGATCTCCACGCGATGTTGCAGAGGCGTGTCAACCAAGACAGCCCTCTACAGAAGGCGTGTCATTGGGATTCAGGAGGTCCTCGAAGTATTCCTTCCACTGTCCGACTATAGCCTCAGTTGAGGTCAGCAGCACCCCACTTGCACTATAAACCGTGTGAGTGGAGCACTGCTTTCCCCTCCTGAGTCACCTGACCGTTTGCCAGAATCTCTTCGATGCCGTCCTAAAGTCTTTTTCCATAGCCTCACCGAACTCCTCCCACACCCGAGTTTTTGCTTCAGCCACTGCCCGAGCTGCGTTCTGCTTGGCCTGCCGATACCTGTCAGCTGCCTCCGGAGTCCCACAGGCTAACCAAGCCCGATAAGACTCTTTCTTCAGCTTGATGGCTCCCTTCACCTCCGGTGACCACCATCTGGTTCAGGGGTTACCACCACGACAGGCACCAACCACCTTGCAGCCACAGCTCTGAGCAGCAGCCTCAACAATGGAGGTGCGGAACATGGTCCATTCAGACTCAATGTCCTCAGCCTCCCTCGGAATGTTGTCGAAGTTCTGCCGGAGGTGGGAGTTGAAGATCTCCTGGACTGGGGCTTCTGCCAGACATTCCCAGCGCACCCTCACAATACGTTTAGGTGCGCCAGGTCTGTCCAGCATCTTCCCTCGGCACCTGATCCAACTCACCACCAGGTGGTGATCAGTTGACAGCTCAGCTCCTCTCTTCACCCGAGTGTCCAGAACATACGGCTGCAGATCTGATGATACGATTACAGAATCGATCATCGACCTGCGACCTAGGGTGTCCTGGTGCCATGTCAGAAGTCCAACAACAAAACACCATTCGGGTTCAGATCGGGCCGGCCGTTCCTCCCAATCACGCCCCTCCAGGTCTCACTGTCATTGCCCACATGAGCGTTGAAGTCTCCCAGCAAGACTATGGAGTCACCAGATGGAGCACTCTCCAGCACCCCGCCCAGCGACTCCAAAAAGGGTGGGTACTCTGAATTGTCATTCGGCGCATAAGCGCAAACAACAGTCAGGACCCTTTCCCAGCCCGAAGGCGCAGGGAAACTACCCTCTCGTCCACCGGTGAAAACTCCAACGTACAAGCAGCAAGCCGGGGGGATACAAGAATACCCACCCCAGCTCGCCACCTCTCATGGAGAGCAACTCCAATCTGGAACAGAGTCCAGCCCTTCTCCAGGAGAAGGGCTGGACAATAGCCAGTCTCGATAGCCGGGGATCGTTCCGCCAGGGCCTCCGCCCGTGGGCACCGCCTGACACACATTGCACCCGACCCCTGTGATGCCTCCTGTGGGTGGTGGGCCTACAGGAGGGCGGGCCCACGTAACCTCTTTGGGCTGCGCCCGGCCAAGCACCACGGGCTAATGCCCGGCCACCAGACGCTCTCCCTCGGGCTCCCTCCCCAGGCCTGGCTCCAGGGTGGGGCCCCGGTAACCCTATCCTGGGCAGGGTAAACTGTTCCTTTGCTGTTACAGTCATAGGGGTCTTCTGAACCGCTCTTTGTCTGGACCCTCACCCAGAACCAGTTTGCCATGGCAGACCCTACCAGGGGGACAAGCCCCCAGGCAACTGGACACACAAACCCCTGCACCACGATAAGGTGGAGGGGTTTTCCTGCTTTTAAATTCAGATAAAACTGAAGTTCTTGTGCTTAGCCCCACAAATCTTAGAAACATGGTGTCAAACCATGTTTCAAACTTACTCTGGATGGTATTACTTTGGCCTCCAGTAACACTTTGAGAAATCTTGGAGTCATTTTTGAAGCTGAAAAGCTAATTCATGCCATTATTACGTCTAGTCTGTATTATTGTAATTCATTTTTATCAGGCTGTCCTAAAAGCTCCCTGAAAAGCCTTCAGCTGATCCAAAATGCTGCAGCTAGAGTACTGACAGGGACTAGAAAGAGAGAGCAGATTTCTCCCATATTGGCTTCTCTTCAATTTCTCCCTGTTAAATTCAGAACCAAATAGAATAGAATTTAAAATCCTTCTCCTCACATACAAGGTCTTGAATAATCAGGCCCCATCTTATCCTAAAGACCTCATAGTACCTCATAGTATCTCAGACTGCTGGCTTACTTGTGGTTCCTAGGATACTTAAGAGTAGAATGGGAGGCAGAGCCTTCAGCTTTCAGGCGCCTCTTCTGTGGAACCAGCTCCCAGTTTGGATCCAGGAGACAGACACCCTCTCTATTTTTAAGATTAGGCTTAAAACTTTCCTTTATGATCAAGCTTATAGTTAGGGCTGGATCAGGTGACCCTGAACCATCCCTTAGTTATGCTGCAATAGTTCTAGGCTGCTGATGCACTGTTTCTTTTCATTCACCTATTTTTACTCTTTTTATATTTCACTCTGCATTTAATCACTACAACATCTTAAAATATAAAGTGCCTTGAGGTGACTGTTTGTTGTGATTTGGCGCTATAATTAAACTGAATTGAAAAAATTTCATTGATATAAAAATGAAATTACTCCAAAGCGTTAACAATAATAAACTGTGGTGTGTCACATATATCAGGTTCTAGATAATACACATAAAAAGTTCCTCAACTATAATACAAATACATATTATGTACAACATGAAGCATGGCGTTCACTATGAGATCACAGTTTGGTCACTCAACCATCAAAAAAATGCTAAAGAGGCACATTGATTCGTCAATGCAGAAAGTACACAACTATTTAATAACCCACAGCTCTCAACGGCACAAACCAGATGAATCCACATACAAGTGGTGTGATGTGATCGTAATGTGATGTTTTTTTAATATCATTTAATGAGTTAAATATATGTAACATGGTTGTGTTCAGAATGAATCCCTGTGATTCCTCTAATTGTCTGTGGGTGTGTAGACCAAGCGAATGCTGGTGGAGAAGATGGGTCACGAAGCAGTGGAGCTGGGTCACGGTGAGGCCAGCATCACTGGACTGGAGGAAAATACTCTGATCGCCAGCCTGTGTGACCTGCTGGAGAGAATCTGGAGCCACGGGCTGCAGGTCAAACAGGTCAGCACACACATAATACACGTGCACAAACCAAAAATATAGCTGCATACACTTCATATACTGCTACAAGAATGTTACAGTTTTCTTAAACACACTATAATTTAGGCATTAGATGTTGAATTATTGCCTCTGTGTGTGTGTTTTTAATGTGACCTCTCATTAGTGGGTGCAATAGCTGCTGTTATGTGTGTAATTTGTGACCTTGGCTCACTGACATAGAAATTATGATATTTTAGGGGAAGTCTGCCCTGTGGTCCCACCTGCTGCACTACCAGGCCCGGGAAGAGAAGCTTGCACAGCAGCAGGCTGACTCACCAGGTAACATACACACACACTCTCTCTCTCCCTCTCTCTCTCTCTAAATCCCCAATTTGGGAAGAAATATATGAGTGTCAGCAAACCCATTATGTGGTGTACATCTCTCCAATAGTGCCTCACATTTTTGAGAGGAGGAAGTCTGATAGTTCCATAGCAATGCCGTCGCTGCGTGTGTCTCTCATTCAGGATATGAGGTATGTGCTGCTGTGCTCTACTAGTGACAGGATCTTGTCATAAATACTTTGCACTGTCCACATTCTGCAAGCAGGGAGACTACAACACCACTGACTAGGTGTATTATTTCTTGTTAGCATTAAACGTTTATTACAGACTCACTGCATACCATTAAGTTTATTGCACATACTGTAAACAAGACGTGTATGATTGCAGGTCTGTGTGATTTAAAGACATCTGTTAAAATGTATAAAGTCAGTGACTATAAATATCAGGATATATCGCTGAATATATTTTTACTTCATCTTACATGAATCTGTGGTGTTATTGGACTTTTTCCCTGTCTATCCAGACATATCCAGAGTATGTCAGAGATTAAGACTGACGTGGGCCGAGCCAGAGCCTGGATCCGTCTGTCCCTGGAAAAGAAGCTGCTCTCTCAGCATCTCAAACGGCTGCTGTCACAACAAGCCTTAACCAAGTGAGCATTTTGATAGCTGATTCATCTTTAAATGATGCATAATATTGAACATAGATTTTACACTTTAACTTAAAACTGATTTTCATTTGCAGTCACGCAGAAGATCACAGTCAGGGTAATTGCACAGTGACTGTGCTATGCAAAACACAGAAAACTCATGGCACAAGCTGTGCACACATCACACACAGTGCAGTCATAAAGTGTGTGTTCGACCAATTAAAAGCAAGGATTTTTTGTTCACAAAGCAAAATGAAATATAAAACCACTGCATATTCCAAAAGATAATATAAGTTAATCGCACCAATGCATCAAAACAAATGTTATTAAATCCATCTCTTTTATATACCGATAGACTGGGGAATGCGTTAGTAACAAAAGGATGCCACATAGTTTGATGAAAATGATCAACCTACAGAGGGCTGAAGTCAAATACAACCCAAAAATCAAAGTCAAAAAATGATGCAGCAGGCTAATCCATTTTGCCAAAATTTCATTGCAGCAAATCAAAACGTATTCAGCAGTTCATCTAGCCCCCACATGCTTGTATGCATGCCTGACAACATCGGAACATGCTCCTAATGAGACGACCGATGACGTCCAGGGGAATCCCCTCCCAGATCTGGACCAGAGCATCACTGAGCTCCTGGACAGTCAGAGGTGCATCTTGGCAGCAGCCCGATACCTAACAGCAGTCAGGGTGCCGTTGTGTAGTCTGCGTGCCTCCACCAAACTGGTTGTGCTCACCCATGTTACACATAGCATAATGTTCTCCTCAGCTTGTCCAGACCCTTTCACGTCTGTCACATGTGCTCAGGGTGAACCTGCTCTCATCTGTGAAAAGCACAGGGCACCAGTGGTGCACCTGCTAATTCTGGTATTCTATGGCAAATGCCAGTTGGACTCCACAGTGCCAGGCATTGAACATAAGGCCCAATAGAGGAGGTTGGGCCTTCAGACCACCCTCGTGAAGTCTGTTTCTGATTGTTCACACCAGTGGCCTTTTTGAGGTTAAGTTTCTGCAAGTGCTCGTCATGTTCCTCCTTGCACAAAGGAGCAGATACTGGTCCTGCTAATGGATTAAGAACCTTCTATGGCCCTGTCCAGCTTTCCTAGAGTAACTGCTTATGGCGTGGAATCTTCTCCATACTCTTGAGACTGTGCTGAGAGACACAGCAAACCTGCTGGCAATGCAACGTAATGATGTGTGATCCCGGAGGAGTTGGACTACCTTTGCAACCTCTATAGGGTCCAGGTATCGCCTCATGCTATCAGTAGTGACACTGACCCTAGTGAAAAAAACAGTCAGAAAAGATGAGGAGGTAAAAAAATGTGAGTGGCCGCCACCTGTAAAACCATTCTTGCTTTGGGGTTTGTCCCAGTGCACCATCTGTTAATTTCATTAACACTAAAACAACCCACTCTGCTACTTAACTGACCAGATCAATAGAGGTTTAATTGACTTTGTTATACACTGATTAAAAGGTGTTCTTTTATTTATTTATTTATTTTGAGCAGGATATCATGTAGGAGATGGTGGCTGCTGGGCATCTTATTTGCATCTTTGTTATTTGGGTGGGATGGATCATGCCACAAGGAGCAGCAGGGAACACATTTAAGCTGCACTCTAAAAGCACCCTGAACTACAATAATGCAACAATGGGAAGTTCTTTTTCAGAAGTAATGTATTTCATTTACATGAAGTAAAAGACTTTAAAGGTCTACCCGGCTGCATGATGCTTCCACTCGTAAAGGGTAGCACGCATTAATTTTTCCCATAAATTTTCAGTGGAAAGCATCACAGGTTGTTTCTTGTGGGCCATGAAATGAGTGAAATTCAACTGTAAGCTTCCCTGAAGTGTACAATCCTTCATTTTAACCAGTTATACACAAAAAAAGAGATTTATAACACTGCCAAGTTCTTGGTAGGGTAATCTTTAAAGATTATTATGTTATGTTATTTAGATATAACATCCTTTGTGAAGCTAAACAGACTATGCAACAGTAGATGTTGATGAGCAGAGGAGATGTTACTTAGCTATTTCTGAACCTAACCTGACTGCCACAGGAAGCTGTACAAACGTTACGCCTTCCTGCGGTGTGAGGAGGAGAAGGAGCAGTTCCTCTTCCATTTGCTCTCTCTCAACGCCGTTGACTACTTCTGCTTCACCAGCGTCTTCACCACCATCAGTGAGTTTTCCATTAGCTGCACATAACCTCTGACCTCTGTTCTGTTCACCTACAGCAACACTTTTGTTGAACAAAAAAAGTTTTAATATGAGCAGCTTTAGGTGTACAATCTCAAAACAATATCTCACCACCTTTTTTTCTTGTGAAGACAGTTTACGCCTGCAGTGAACACAGTATGTGCACTGGAGATGTAGCCAGTAAAATTATACCCCCGCAGTACTTGCACTCTATTCACTGCACATTCACTGTAGTGGCACAGTTAATTCTCCAGATAATAAAAAGTCTATTTGTTGAGTCAGACATGATTCTCAAGCATTCTTGGAATTGTCTGTTCCTGAGTCAGCTTGAGACACGGCCTCATAAAACTGTCTGTCAGCAGCATGAAAAGAGGTCATCTGTATTGTAATGATGCCTTGAAGTAACATGAAACTGATGAGTAAAACTCTCCAGTCACCACACTACCTGCTGAGGCCTTTCATTCTTCGAGTTACAGTACTCAGTAAATGTCACTTACTTGATCTGTGGCACTAAATATGGATCAATTGCTACCATCCTACTATAAAAATATAGTAGGATATTTATAAATATCCATATAAAATAAATAAACCATGAGCTTATATGAACAAGTTAATTAAAGCACAATGTATTATTAAGCTGTGTATTATCTGTATAACAACAAAAATGTATGCTATGCTTTCTAATAATACTGCCTAAGGGAAGCATGTATAATGTAAATAGAAGTGGTCCTAGCATGGAACCCTGTGGAACTCGGTAATTTAGTGTGTGAAGAGGACTCCCCATTTACATGAACAAACTGCAGTCTATTAGATGGATATGATTTAAACCACTGCAGTTCAGTACCTTTAATACCTACGGCATGCTCTAATCTAATAAAATATTATGGTCAACAGTATCAAAAGCTGCACTGAAATCTAGCAGTATGACAAGTATAGAGATGACTCCAGATCCCTAAACAATTAGATGATCATTTGTAACCTTTAGTAATGCTGTTTCTGTACTGTGAGGAATTCTGAATCCTGACTTCAAATAACCATTCCTCTGTATTTGATCAGTTTGCTGTTTTACAACTACTGTTTCAAGAATTTTTTTAAATAAAAGGAAGGTTGGAGATTGGCCTATAATTAGCCAAGATGGCTGGATTAAGTTATAGCTTTTTAAGTAATGGTTTAATTACTGTCACCAGGATAATTCTCTCTGTTCTTCGCAGTGATCCCATACCGAGTTGTCATCATTCCCATCAAGAAGCTGAGCAACACTATGACCACATCCAACCCCTGGGTGTGTGTCTCAGGGGAACTAGGAGACTCAGGCATCATGCAGATTCCCAAGAATGTCTTGGAGATGACTTTTGATGTGAGTAGTGTGACCTGTGATCTTTGACCTCGACAAGTTGAGCACACTTTCAGTCAGTGGAATGCTGTGTGCAGACCATTATGTTTACATTTTCTGGCTGTAGCTCAGTAGGTAGGCAGGTCACCTACTGATTGGAAGGTCAGGGGTTTGATTCCTGGCTACTCCAAGCTACATTCCAATGTATCCTTGGGCAAGGTACTTAACCCCAAGTTGCTCTCCGACGCAACCGTCGGAGTATAAATGTGTGTGAATGTTAGATAATTAAAGCACTTAGCTTAGTTAATATGGAAGTGCTTGTATGAATGGGTGTGCATGGGTAAATGTTAAACGTGTTGTATAAGCGCTTTGAGTGCTCTGACCGAGTAGAAAAGCGCTATATAAGAGCTAGTCCATTTACCATATGTTTGACCCCTTGTCCACTCACTATAAATCAAGGTAATCTGGCCTAAAGATACATTGACAGTGTTTAAAGAGAATATGTCCTTCCAGAAATCTGTATTACACAGAGCCAAAACATGAGGTAATTATACTGTAAAATGTTCTTTTCCAAGGCTTCAATCGTTCTTGAATATGCACTTTTCAGAGAGCGTTAGTTCCCATAACTCTTGAAGCAAGTCCTCCTTTTCCGTGTGTCCATACTGCAGGAACAAGGAATTATCACAGTTCAAAGAACCCAATTTTAGGGCTGTTGATCAATTGTGATGTCCAAGCTATATTAAACTTAATATCAATGTAGAGAGAAAATGAAGAAATTAAAAATTGTAAAATTACCCACCAATTCTGTTGTGTCTGTGGCACACACACATAAGTGGAGTAGTGTGTAACTATCACTACACATTAACTATTGATTTTTTTTATAATTATTCATTTTCATTCTTTCTCTCCTTTATATTTACAGGGTACTTGATGGCATTGGTGTAACAAATAAAACTAAGCTGTGCATCTGAAGTAATTGCAGCTATGGATATGAGGGATTAGCTGACTTTGCTGTCAGGACTGCAGTGCAGTCTCGCTGCTTGGGGTACTCTCAGACATATGAGTGAGCTGACCTGGTTTTAAGCGTTGATGCTCCCTTATCCATGTTGGATGGCTCACCTTTAGTAATGTCACTAAAGCCTGAATATTCCAAGTTTATTTGTTGCACTTTAGTTGCATTTGAATAGTCAGTTTTGTTTAGGAGGCTTCCTAAATGAGTGAAGGGGGTTTGGCAGCCATAATGAGACCTGGCTGAATCCTCTAAATACTAAGAAAAGGTGTTTCAGTTCTTCCTTTATTGCCTTCTTTAGCAGAGGATGCATTATTTCTTTTTGTAAAGCATCCTTGGGTTTTTTGAAAGGCTCTTTACAAATTTAAGTTAATGTCATTATTATACTCTGACCATTGTGTATGAAAGAAAAGGTGATAAGGCCTTTCTCATGATTCAATGCAGCAATCTGACCATTTACAAAAACAAGCAATCAACATAACTAAACAGTGACCAGATTATCATGTAAATTATTGCTGTGTTTTCCATCTTATGTCATAAGTTTGCTAAATAAGTATTTAAACCCAGTGATAAATTGAGCTTTACCGTACTTTATTAAAACTTTGCAATGTAGGTTTAGAAAGTGCTCTATAAACAGAGAAAAGAGTGAAATATAGCTCAGCATTGGTTATGTTCTCATTTTAGGTATTGCTGTATTTTCAGCCTTTATAATTATCATTAATTAATTTGCCTTTGGATATGTTGAAATTCTTAATAAAGGCAAAAGTTATAGTTGATTATAAGGATTATAAGATTCATTTCTTCAGCAGGAAGAGAAAATACAAGCGAATTGCACTTAATTCATTTCACTCTTGTGCATGGTAGTCTGTAAAAACAATTGTTCAGGATGACTCAGTAAGAACTCATAGGGTGAAGTATCCAAGATGTACTTATGGTCCCCTTTCAGGAAATTACAGTCTAGTGTAAGAGCAGTTGGATTCTCAAGTCCTAATGAATTCCTAAGCCCTATTAAAAATCCTCTTTTTTTATCTTTACACCACCTCAAGATGTTTTCCATCAAGGACTATTCGACCATACCCTTTGTTTCAGTTCATTTAAATGTGAAGAATGCCCTCTGGTGGGACCTCTGTGCAGTGCACTGCAGTGTCTCCATTAAAATTTAATAGAAATCTATTTCGTTTCACAGTATAAAATCAAATCAGCAAGATTTCTAAATACTCTGGTGTACTGTGATACCAGCCAAGCCCAGTTTGCAAGCATGAATGATGTTTTGGTTCTGTACTCTACTTGTTATTGTGCATTCAATGTGTCTTAACACATGTTTCCATGTCCCTCAGTCTGCCTTCAGACCTCACACGCACATCTCTGCCATGTTCAAGGTTAGGCAAAACCCTTGCTCCACAGCTCCATATCCCATCACCCACGACATTCCTTTGAAATGCTTCCTTTCCAGTTTTCTGTGTTTGACTTGGTCGTACACTGCCTGGCCAAGAAAAAAGTTGCCACCTGGATTATGATCTGGACATGCTGTAGTTGGTCAGGTCTAGGTTCAGCAACATTATGTGCTCAAAGAATGAGGTCAGCTGACTGCTTGAATATACTGAATGACCAGGTTATTCCATCAATGGATTTTTTTCTTCCCTGATTGCACGGGCATATTCCAAGATGACAATGCCAGGATTCATCTGGCTGGAATTGTGAAAGAGTGGTTCTGGGAGCATGAAACATCATTTTCAAACATGGACTGGCCCCCCACAGAGTCCAGACCTCAACCCCATTGAGATGGAAACAAATCTTGTGATATTGCAGAAGCTTATTGAAACAATGCCACAGCGAATGCATGCTGTAATCAAAGCTAAAGGCGGTCCAACAAAATACTAGTGTGTGACCTTTTTTTTTGGCCAGGCAGTGTAGTCGGTCCTGTACCCTGCTAGAATGTGCTGCACACTTGACTGCTGACTGAAGTGCTGTTCTGTGTTTTATTCTATATATTTACTGGAGCTATTATGAAAATATGGTGAAGGAAATGTAGAAAACTAACTATAAATTAATCAAAGACAGTCAAATAAAATCAGTCATATTCATGGAAGAGAGTAAGATTTAATGTTGCAATATTCACTAACTAGATGTTCTCTGTGTGTCTGTGTGCAGTGTCAGAACCTGGGGAAGCTCACCACAGTACAGCTGGGTCATGATAACGCTGGCCTCCTAGCTAAATGGCTGGTAGACTGTGTGATGGTGCGCAATGAGATCACAGGACACACCTACAGGCAAGTGGAGGACCTATCTCTGATTTGTTCTTTTATTCTGGTCAGTATAATTAATGAACTTCTTCACATGCTTTTCTATGCAGCCAAAATGTGCTCAAACTTGATTGGACAATAGAATTCAGACAACAATAAGACCACAAACAGAAGCTGGAATGGTAATCAGGCCTGGGTGTGGCTAGTGATTAATGTGGTTAATCAGTTAATTCATGATTTAACAAGTGGGGGGTGGGGTCCATTCCCGGACTTTTTTCCTTGCATGTCAGTGAGACCAAGACACCCTGTCACAGGGAGGCGGTCCACTCTATTTTGTGTCCACCCCATCTGCACTTTGGTGACTAAATAATCTCAAGCCAATCGCTTGCCATCTTTGATGGTGACATCTCTGTGAATGTCTGTTCCACTGCTACTGCAGTGGCAGTGGTGCAGTGGGTAGGCACTCGCCTTGCAGCCGGAAGGTTGCAGGTTTGAGCCCCTGTCCCTGTGCTGCGTTGTGTCCTTGGGCAAGACACTTAAACCACATTGCCTAACGGTAGCGCCGGTCTCTGGCTGCATGACCGCAGATGCTCATCTCTGGATGAGTGATCTGGAACGAACTTTTCGTTGTGTGCCTTGTGCACACAATGACAATGAGTTGAATCTAACATCAACTTTCAATGGTACTTTATGTGCCTACCATAGTGACTGCAGGTACTGGGGAATCAGGGTTCAATTCTGGAGAGGAACGGGCTTGGCCGAACAGTTGGGAAATGTGGAAGGTATTGTGCACTTTCATGTTTGTAGGAAGCTTGAGGCGCACAGTAACAGGGATGATAATCTAGTCAATTTCAAATGGGCCAATAACGCCCAGTGACAGTTTTCTTGATTCTGTATGCAGAGACAGATTTCTGGTCGACAACCAAACTTTCTGACCTGGCCCATAGTCGGGTGCTGGGGTCTGATGATGGGCAGCCATCCTCTTGTTCTGCTCCGCCATGCTGACTTAGTGGTCCACCACAGAGGGGATAGACAGCTCACCCTCCTGAGCTGTCTATCAGAGATTGCTGGTACCCAACCAAGGCTTCAAAAGTGGATAGCCCAGTTGCCAAAGCTCATACTCTGCCCAAACCAGATGAGAACTCCACCAAGCCTGGTTGGATTGGACCACACAGCACAGTGCAGCCTCCAGCTCCTCATTTGCCCTCTACATTTGACCATTCATCTGCAGGTAATAACTGGAAGAAAGACTGACCTTAGCTCCAAGGGTGGTTCAGAACTCCTTCCAGACTCGCAAGGTGAACTGGGGACCCTGAGTGACTCCAGAACAGATGCTACTTTTCCACTGCCGAGGTGCCGGTGCTGGTGCTGGATTCAATGAACTGCAAAATGCTTAAGAATGGGCTTGTGTTTCCACAGCGCTTCTGTGAACTGTGTATGAGTGTGGGCGGGTCCTCGTCTGGACACGGAAGCCGAAGAGCGCAAACGTGGGAGAACACGCTTCCCTTTCTTTTGCTGCTAACACGTTACGGTCCAAACACAACTACTGCAGCAACTGCGTGCAGCACATAAGTAAACACAGACAGCGATTACAAGCAAGATGACAAGTACGCACTTTGCATCCTTTTATCTGTAATATGAACTGATACAAAGCAGTAAGTTCAGCCTTAAGACCCAACCTAATTCACAGCCATGAAAATTGCTTCGCTTGTCTCATGTAATACACATGTAATATGGTAGAAAATTGTATGTTGAGATAGCAGAGTCACGCTCTTCTGCTGCTTTCGTCATGCGTTCTTGGTTCAAGACCAGCTAGCTTGTGGGGCTGAGTTGAACCCGTTTTCCGGCCGACCACCGAGTGCATTCGCGGTGGAAAAATTGCGGTTCAAATACTGGCACCGGCACTGGAACCCCATCGGTGGAAAAGCGGCCAGAGTCCACTTGCACAGTGGGATGGATCAGGAATGGCTCAGGATTACAGATCTGGAAAAGAGCATTTCACCACTCATCTGGCGCCAATACATTTAAGATCCGTTCATGTAACATGTCATCCGGCCAGGATTCATTGCAGATTTTTCATGTTCCAAGCATGAAACAGATCCAGTCTGTTCCCTGCTCATCCAGCCTGGATCCATTTTGGATTGCATTGTCAGCTGTCCGGACAGCTACCAGCAACAACAGCTGGTTATAAGCTAACATTATGCTAGCTAACTTTAGGCTCTAGTGTCCTAAAATCCCACTTTCCCTCTGTCTGGTGTGACAGTAGGAATGTTGTCCTTCTGAAACAATCATGTTCACCTAACCTGGAGCTCCTAACCCTGAAATGCCGTCCCCACTACCTGCCCCGCGAGTTTACTTCGGTCATCTTCAGCGCCGTCTATATTCCACCTCAGGCGGACACAAACACTGCACTATCCGAGCTACATGAGGCTATTTCCACCTATCAGGCTAACCAGCGTGATGCGGCTCTCATCGTAGCCGGGGACTTTAACAGTGCAAACTTGAAAAAGGTGATACCGGAATTGATTCAACACATCGACTGCCCCACCAGAGGAGAGAGGACCCTAGACCACTGCTATTCTCCATTCAAAGATGGCTACAAAGCAAAGCCTCTTCCGCCTTTTGGGAAGTCTGACCACACCTCTGTTCTTCTCATGCCGAAATACAAACAACGGCTCAGGCAGGAACCTCCTGCTGTGAGAGAAGTGACACGGTGGTCTGATCAAACAGAGGCCGCTCTGCAGGGTGCGTTGGATTCAACCGACTGGGACATGTTTCGCAGCAGCGCGGGCGGAGACATCGAGGAGTTTACGGAAACTGTTGTGGGATTTATTGGGAAAGTTGTTGAAGACACTTCACTTAGGAGGACCATCAGGACTTTTCCCAACCAGAAGCCGTGGGTGGATAAATCTGTCCGCGACGCCCTGAGGTCCCGCACCGTTGCCTACAACTCCGGCCTCGCCTCTGGGAACATGGAGGACTACAAGGTTGCATCATACAACGTCCGCAGAGCGGTGAAAGAGGCTAAACATCGCTACGGCCGCAGACTGGAACAGCAACTACAACAGTCAGACCCCAGGGGACTGTGGCAGGGACTACACACCATCACGGACTACAAAGCACCACACACACACCCGGTGAGTGCCGACGCTTCTCTGGCTGATGAACTCAACATCTTCTTTGCGCGCTTTGAGTCGGGAAGCCGACAGCCCGCGGCGCTCCCGGCCGGAGGGGCGGAGACACTCACTGTGACGGAGCGCGACGTGAGGAGGGCGTTTAGACGTGTAAACACCAGGAAAGCGGCTGGACCAGACGGTATTAGTGGACGTGTCCTTAAGACCTGCGCTGACCAGCTGGCACCTGTGTTTACACTGATATTCAACCTCTCACTGAAACTGTGTGTGATTCCCACCTGCTTTAAAAAGTCCATCATAGTCCCTGTCCCAAAGAAACCACACCCCAGCAGCCCAAATGAGTTTAGGCCAATAGCACTCACCTCTGTGGTGATGAAGTGTTTTGAGAGACTCATCAAGACATTCATCACCTCCTCACTGCCCACCACCCTCGACCCACTACAGTTTGCATACCGGCCAGACAGATCCACAGATGACGCCATATCCTTCCTCCTCCACAAGACCCTTTCACACATAGACACTGGTAAGGGGAACTATGTGAGAGTGCTGTTTGTAGATTACAGCTCAGCATTCAACACCATAGTTCCCTCCAGGCTGGTCTCTAAGCTGCTGGACCTGGGCCTGGGCCCATCCCTGTGCAGGTGGGTTCACAGCTTCCTGACCAGCAGACCACAGGTGGTACGAGTGGGTCACCTCACCTCATCCTCCCTCACCCTCAACACTGGATCCCCCCAAGGCTGTGTGCTCAGCCCTCTGCTGTACTCACTGTACACCCATGACTGCGAGGCCACGTCAGAGTCCAACGTCATCATCAAGTTTGCTGATGACACTGCTGTTGTGGGACTAATCTCTCACAATGAGGAGACAGCCTACAGGAGAGAGGTCTCCCGCCTGGAGAACTGGTGCCAGGAGAACCACCTCCTGCTCAACGTCAGCAAAACAAAGGAACTGATCGTGGACTTCAGCAGGAAGCAGCAGAGGGACTACCATCCACTTGTCATCAGTGGTGCTGAGGTGGAAAGAGTGGACACTTTCAAATACCTGGGAGTGACCATCTCACACGACCTGTCCTGGACTCATCACATAAACATCACTGTGAAGAAGGCCAGACAGCGTCTCTACCTCCTCAGGCGGCTGAGAGACTTCAAGCTCCCACTCAAGGTGCTCAGGAACTTTTACACCTGCACCATCGAGAGAATCATGCGTGGGAGCATCACCACCTGGATGGGAAACTGCACCAAGCAGGACTTCATGGCCCTAAAAAGGGTGGTTCGTTCAGCTGAACGGACCATCAGAACCACCCTCCCCAACCTGCAGGACATTTACACCAAGCAGTGCAGGCTGAGGGCCATGAAGATCCTAAAACAGCCCAGCCACCCCGGACACTCTCTCTTCTCCCTGCTCCCATCAGGCCGGCGTTACCGCTGCCTGAGGGCTAAGACTGAAAGGTTGAAGAAGAGTTTTTACCCACAAACCATCCGTCTGCTCAACTCTGAGCCCTAACTGGACCATTATTGCACAATGTAAATATTATAATTTAAAAAGTGTGTATAGTGTATAGTATATAGAGTATAGTGTATAGTGTGAATTACTTTTTTTTATTTTTATTCTTCTTATTTATATGTGTGTGTATATATGGTTGCAGGTACAAAATACATTTCACTGTGCATTGTACTGTTTATAACTGTGCATGTGACAAATAAACACTATCTTATCTTATCTTATCTTATCTTATCTTATCTTATACAGTTTGATTACATTCACACTTTGTATGAGAGTTTATTCTCTAAGTGTTGCAGTTCAGTGATGATAGATCCACTGCAATGACAGTTTCACTAACAGAGGCTAACATTGGTATAAACACCAGGGCTCACCAAAAGGAAAACACTTTTTGGCAAAGTGACTTTTACAGTGGGTACTGAAAGTATTCAGACCCCTTAAAAATTTTCACTCTTTGTTTCATTGCAACCATTTGCTAAAATCAAAAAAGTTCATTTTATTTCTCATTAATGTACACTCAGCACCCCATCTTGAGACAAAAAAACAGAAATGTAGAATTTTTTGCAAATTTATTAAAAAAGAACAACTGAGATATCACATGGTCATAAGTATTCAGACCCTTTGCTGTGACACTCATATTTAACTCACATGCTGTCTATTTCTTCTGATCCTCCTTGAGATGGTTCTATTCCTTCACTGGAGTCCAGCTGTGTTTAATTAAACTGATTGGACTTGATTAGGAAAGGCACACACCTGTCTATGTAAGACCTCACAGCTCACAGTGCATGTCAGAGCAAATGAGAATCATGAGGTCGAAGGAACTGCCCAAGGAGCTCAGAGACAGAATTGTAGCAAGTCACATATATGGCCAAGGTTACAAAAGAATTTCTGCAGCACTCAAGGTTCCTTAGAGCACAGTGGCCTCCATAATCCTTAAATGGAAGAAGTTTGGGATGACCAGAACTCTTCCTACACCTGGCCGTCCAGCCAAACTGAGCAATAGTGGGAGAAGAGCCTTGGTGAGAGAGGTAAAGAAGAACCCAAAGATCACTGTGGCTGAGCTCCAGAGATGCAGTAGGGAGATGGTAGAAAGTTCCAAAAAGTCAACTATCACTGCAGCCCCCACCAGTCGGGGCTTTATGGCAGAGTGGCCCAATGGAAGCCTCTCCTCAGTGCAAGACATATGAAAGCCCGCATAGAGTTGAAGGACTTCCAGACTATGAGAAATAAGATTCTCTGGTCTGATGAGACGAAGACTGAACTTTTCGGCGTTAATTCTAAGTGGAATGTGCAGAGAAAACCAAGCACTGCTCATCACCTGCCCAATACAATCCCAACAGTGAAACATGGTGGTGGCAGCATCATGCTATGGGGGTGTTTTTCAGTTGCAGGGACAGGACAACTGGTTGCAACTGAAGGAAAGATGAATGTGTCCAAGTACAGAGATACCCTGGAAGAAAACCTCTTCCAGAGTGCTCAGGACTTCAGACTGGGCCGAAGGTTCACCTTCCAACAAGACAATGACCCTAAGCACACAGCTAAAATAACAAAGGAGTGGCTTCGGAACAACTCTGTGACCATTCTTGACTGGCCCAGCCAGAGCCCTGACCTAAACCCAATCGAGCATCTATGGAGAGACCTGAAAATGGCTGTCCACCAACGTTCACCATCCAACCTGACGGAACTGCAGAGGATCTGCAAGGAAGAATGGCAGAGGATCCCCAAATCCAGGTGTAAAAAACATGTTGCATCATTCCCAAGTAGACTCATGGCTGTACAGCTCAAAAGGGTGTTTCTAATCAATACTGAGCAAAGGGTCTGAATACTTATGACCATGTGATATTTCAGTTTTTCTTTTTTAATAAATTTGCTAAAATTTCTACATTTCTGTTTTTTTCAGTCAAGATGGGGTGCTGAGTGCACATTAATGAGAAATAAAATGAACTTTTTTGATTTTAGCAAATGACTGCAATGAAACAAAGGGAAAATTTTAAAGGGGTCTGAATACTTTCCGTACCCACTGTATATACAGGTGCTGGTCATAAAATTAGAATATCATGAAAAAGTTGATTTATTTCAGTAATTCCATTCAAAAAGTGAAACTTGTATATTATATTCATTCATTACACACAGACTGATATATTTCAAATGTTTATTTCTTTTAATTTTGATGATTATAACTGACAACCAATGAAAACCCCAAATTCAGTATCTCAGAAAATTAGAATATTACATAAGACCAATACAAAAAAAAAATAGGATTTTTAGAAATGTTGGCCAACTGAAAAGTATGAACATGAAAAGTATGAGCATGTACAGCGCTCAATACTTAGTTGGGGTTCCTTTTGCCTGGATTACTGCAGCAATGTGGCGTGGTATGGAGTCAATCAGTCTGTGGCACTGCTCAGCTGTTATGAGAGCCCAGGTTGCTCTGATAGTGGCCTTGAGCTCTTCTGAATTGTTGGGTCTGGCATATCACATCTTCCTCTTCACAATAGCCCATAGATTTTCTATGGGGTTAAGGTCAGGTGAGTTTGCTGGCCAATTAAGAACAGGGATACCATGGTCCTTAAACCAGGTACTGGTAGCTTTGGCGCTGTGTGCAGGTGCCAAG
Source organism: Archocentrus centrarchus (assembly GCF_007364275.1). NCBI lineage: Eukaryota > Metazoa > Chordata > Actinopteri > Cichliformes > Cichlidae > Archocentrus > Archocentrus centrarchus. The sequence goes on from NC_044368.1 coordinate 19,862,830, forward strand.
TCCTGTTGGAAAATGAAATCTGTATCTCCATAAAGTTGGTCAGCAGCAGGAAGCATGAAATGCTCTAAAACTTCCTGGTAGATGGCTGCGCTGACGAACCTCAGAAAACACAGTGGACCAACACCAGCAGATGGCATGATGTGTTTCTCTGAATGCTTACATTTGGTTATTTCATGTTTGCATGCTGCATTAAAATGAAAATATTAAATAACAGAATATTTATATGGATATTTTATTGTTTAAAATAATGTTGTCAGGGACTGTTGGCACTTTCACATTATCAACTCTGGCCCCCCTTGAAAGTTTGGACACCCCTCCTAGGCTTTCAGGCTGCAGGACAGTGCCTGTGGCAATGCACCAAAAATAAATGCAACAGTGTGGCTCACTGACAATATTGGAACACATGACAGATGAGGTAAATTTTATTTGTGTAGCTGAAAACTGAATGTAAATATTCATAGGGCTTCACAGGAAGAAAATAATATTGTATAAGTTCACTAACATAAAAAGACAGACATGTGTTTTTATGTTAAAGCCCTTATATAAATAAAGCCTATAAAACATCAGAGAGAAAGGCAGAGCAAGGTATGAAGATACAAAAAATACAATAGAATAGAATAGAACTTTATTGTCATTATACATACAACAAAAATTAATCAATATACAACAAGTTATATAACGACATTCCATCACAATATAACGAAATTCTGTTCGGAACAGCCATCCAGAGAAGAAACAAGCAAGACTAACATAGGGGAGATGGGTGTCCGCAGCCGCTGCCGTTTTTCACTGGCGCCGCCACAAATACAAACTGGCTGATACGATGTGTGTATTTTGAATATGCATATTTTGTGTTTACCTATCTACCAAACCAGAACCCTAAACAGAACAGACAAAATTAAGCAAAAACAAAACACACGGGCTCTAAAGGACCCCAGACCATGACACATGTAGCTGAACCACATTTACATACACATTTACCGTATTTTCCGGACTATAGAGCGCACCATACTATAAGCCGCACCTACAAATTTTTTGGAAAAAACTGGAAACGTACATATATAAGCCGCACCGGGCTATAAGCCGCTGGTATCTCCGCCGCTCTCGGTTTTCCACAATTACTCGGCACTCAGCAGAGGGGGACAGACAACCCCAAATTTGAGTTATAACAAGTCAATTCACCATTGATTCGTTCACGCCGAGCTTACGTGCAGCGGCTCTATTTCCCTCCTGTAGTGCCAGGTCGATAGCCCTCAACTTAAAAGCGGCATCATAGGAAGTTCTTTTTGTGGTTTCCATGATGAGGGAGTTTGAAAAAAATCTCTTTTGTGCCTGCTGCTAGCACTTGTTGGCGCTTTCTTCTTTGATTTCCAACTTTGACGTCCCATGATTCATATCCTGCTAAAGAGCCCCCTGGTGGTTAAAGAAAAATCCACAGAAACGCCGCACCGGGCTATAAGCCGCATGGTTCAAAACGTGGGAAAAAAGTAGCGGCTTATAGTCCGAAAAATACGGTATATAGTATATCTCTGGACTCTGATGCACACCCAGTACTAGTTTGTAAGATCTGTTTGTTGACATTAAGTCAAATATACAATCTTTCCCCTGAAAATCACATGAAAAAATGAAAGAACAAAACAGAAGTCTAATGTCCTCTCTTTCTCCCCTCAGCCCCAACTAGTCGTGGCAGATGTTCTGCTGGAGGTTTCTTCCTGTTAATAGGGAGTTTTTCCTTCTCACTCTCGCCAAGTGCTTGTTCACAAGGGGTCGTTATGATTGTTGGGTTTTCTCTGTAATTATTGTAGGGTCTTTACCTTACAATGTAAAGTGCTTTTAGGCGACTGTTTGTTGTGATTTGGTGCTATATAAATAAAATTGAAATTACTTGAATTAACCTCAGTACTTTGTTGTCCTCCAGGTTCCCATGCGGACGATGGCTTGGTAAGACTGTGGATGACGGCAGCTTGGAGAGGGTCCTAATCGGGGAACTAGTGTTGCCCAGTGGAGAGGATGACTCTGCAAGGGTCTGCCGTACGCCCCCACTACAGCGTTCACCTTCTCAGGGCAGACGCATCAGCATCACATCACTGACTGGACGAGATACCAGTCAGTATCACCACACGTTGTGATATTTGAAATGCAGTGTTTTAAATAGATTTTATCCACAGTAGTTACAACAGATTGTCTGTGTGTCAATCCTCAATTATCCATTACCTCACTAGACACTTTAGAAAGCTCCATAAATATTTTTCATTAGTTGGGATTTTGTTGAATCTTTTATGTGTAATGAATTCATGAAACCCTTTCTGAGGTAGCTGTTTGGAAACTTTAAGGCTTAATAACCTCTCAGTAACTTCTCACAGCAACATCACATTCTATGTTTCTATGTTTCATGAATTAAATTAGATAATTCATAAAATTTGTGGCTAAAAGTGGTCATAGTGGTTTAAAGCTGTGACTCCCATTGCATCACAAAAAAGTACACATTCCCAGGAAGAGTAGCTATAGACAAGTTAACTATTACCACTGCAATAGCAGTAAGCTGACAGTTAATAGGACTGTCAGAATTTGGAAGTCTATAGCCATCTTTGCTGATGTGGCCGTTTTCCTGATTCCAGAGCTTACTTCAGCACAAATCCAAGAGGGCATCGGAGAGGCAATGAACAACATAATCAAACACTTCCACAAACCAGAGAAAGAGGTCAGTGAGTTTAAGCATCTGAACATAATCACTGCTGTGCTGGCTCTGAATTCTGAGTAGAATTGACTTTTTTAGAGAGAGCATTCATTATATTTTAGTCAGTAAAGTTATGTTTTATAGCTGTCTTACTACAAATGCAGAGAGAACAGATTCTGAAAGAGTCGATCTTTCAAATCACAGGGCCTTAAAAGAGGATGCTAATCATCAATTTGAAGTGGGGATAATCACAGGGTGCACTATCTCAGTGATTTTATTCACACTAGCAATGAACATGCTGGTGAAGTCTGTGGAACCAGAGTGCCCTGGTCCTCTTAGTAAGTCAAAAACAAGACAACCGCCAATCAGAGCTTTCATGGACGACCTCACGGTGACAATCACAATGGTGCCAGAAGCTAAGTGGATTCTCCAGGGGTTGGAAAAGATCATGGGCTGGGCACGCATGAGTTTCAAACCAGCCAAATCCCGATTGATGATTATGAAGAAAAGAAAGATCACAGACCGATTCCATTTTAGGCTAGGAGGAGATCGGATATTGATGATAACAGAAAAACCCATGAAGAGCCTTGCAAAAGTCTTCAACAGTAGTCTGAAAGACACACTTTCAATCAGGGCAACTTGTGCCGAGCTGAATGGGTGGATGAGAGCAGTGGAAAAGTCTGGTCTCCTGGGGCAATTTAAGGCTTGGGTATACCAGCATGGAATCCTGCCAAGAATTCTTTGGCCTCTGCTCATTTATGAGGTGCCCATGACAGTGGTGGAGAGATTTGAGCACAAAGTGAGCAGCTACCTAAGTAGATGGCTGGGCCTGCCACGTAGCCTATGCAGCATCACTCTTTATGGGAATAATAACAAGCTAAGGCTTCCCTTCAGTTCTGTCAGGGAGGATTTCATCCTCGTTCATTCAAGAGAACACCTACAGTATAGGCACTCAAGAGACAGCAAAGTGTCAGGAGCAGCTATTGTTGTCAGGACAGGGAGGAAGTGGAAGGCAGCAAAGGGAGTACAGCAGGCAGAGGCTTGCTTGCAGCACAAGTCGCTTCTTGGGGGGGTGGCTCGGGGCAGAGCTGGGCTTGACAGGGTACCATCAATACAACTCAACACGATCGGCGGGAAGGAAAGGCACAGACTGTTGCAGGAGGAGGTGCGTGCCACTGAGGAGGAGGAGCGGTGGACCAGTGCAGTGGCCATGTGACAGCAAGGAGCTTGGACAAGGTGGGAGCAGGCGATGAAGTGGAAAGTGACCTGGCAGGACATCTGGAAATGGAATCCACGGTGGATTAAGTTCCTGATTCAGGGGGTGTATGATGTTCTTCCCAGCCCATCAAATCTATTTGCATGGGGCAAAGTTGAAATGCAAGCCTGCCCCCTCTGTTCAAGGCCAGGGACCCTCAAGCATATTCTGAGCAGCTGCTTCAAGGCACTGGATGAAGGTCGTTACTGCTGGAGGCATGATCAGGTCCTCAAGCCCATCACAGAGGCAGTCAGGAAAGGGAATGGGGATAGTAGACCCACCAAAGGTATGGCCACTACTATCAGGTTTGTCAGGGCAGGTGAAGAGCCAAGGATTAGACCCAAGAGTGGCCCAAGAGGCCTGCTTTCCATGGCACAGGACTGGGTGATGTCAGTTGTTCTAGATCGACAACTAAAAATTCCATCTTACATCACCCGGTCTGCCTTGAGACCAGACATCATCCTGGTGTCAAGCTTCATGAGACGGCTTATCCTTTTGGAACTGACAGTGCCCTGGGAGGACAGGATGGAGGAGGCACAGGAGAGGAAGAGGGCAAAATACCAGGAGCTGGTGGAGGACTGCTGCAGGAAAGAGTGGAGAACCATGTGCATGCCAGTGGAGGTGGGCTGTCAGGGGTTTGCAGGCCACTCACTCAACAAGGCCTATGGAACCCTGGGCATCACAGGGCAAAGCAGGAGGTCAGCTATTAAAACCAATGTAGAGGCAGCGGAAAAGGCTTCGAGATGGCTGTGGCTAAGGAGGGGGGAGAAATGGGGGACATAGTTAGCCACTTGGACATAGGCTGGGGCTTGATCAACCCCATTCAGGTCACCTGGCACAGGGTGTCTGTTGTAAGACCCGAAACACCCAATGAAGCCAGGATACAACACTGATGATGTGTCCAAGGTAGAGCAGCAGAAGATGTATGTTAAACTAATCAGAAATCTCCCTTTGCACTTTCCCTGCAAAAAGCTGTAGTAATTTCTCCTCAGCACTGTGAGAATCTGTCACAACACACTGGATCACTTTCAGCTGGAATAGGAAAAAAATGAGGGTTATGCCAGCTTCAAAGTTTTTGCTCTTGGTGTAAATCCATAGATCAAAGCTGGACAAATGCGCTGTCATCCATTGGTTTTGAACTTTGAATTTTGAAGCCTCAGCATTAGTTTGTTTGTTTTTATTTTGACTATCTGGGTGTTTTTGGAGCAATTGACCACATTTAGCCAATAGGGTGGAGTGCCAAGGTAATGTCTCATCCAAGCAAGCTTGATTAGCTAGCTGCAGCAAAAAAACTGTACATCTGCACATACTGTACACACGTGTGCTAGTTAGTTCTAAGTAAAAGACTAATAAAATAACAGAGAATAATTCACCAACTGTGAAGCACAAACATCTTGTGTTGCATCACTGAACAACATTTGCTCAGTGATTTTCTGCTCATCTGAGTTTTGTGTGTTGATATGTTCTCTCCTGCACAGAGAGGCAGTCTGACTGTTTTGCTGTGTGGAGAGAACAGCTTGGTTGCGGCTCTGGAACAGTTCTTCCATCATGGCTTCAAATCTGCAAGGCTCTTCCAGAAGACTGTGTTTGTGTGGGACTTTGTGGGTGAGTGTCAAAAGATAGCACTCTCTACTGCTAATACAGAGAAAGTTGAGTTTGGCCCATTGCACTGTAGGTGATTTATGGGAAGAAAATAATGGGCTCATTGCGCTATAAAGTGTTACTCTTTTTACTCCACTAAAGTAAGAATTTAATACCTTTTTCATGTGTAATAGATTTTATAAATGCTTGTGAAGGACTATACAGTATTTGCATTTCTTTTCCTTTTTGTCACATCTGAGTGGGCTTTCTGATGAATCTGCAATGCAACCTTCAGACACTGTTGAAAAATATAGTTGGACCCCAGTGTTCTCAGTTTGTTGAGCAACAGTGTAAGGAAGCAGACAGAGCTTTAAAAGTCAACTAATGTACATACCAACAGCTGTCTGTCTGTGATGCTCCTCCCAAACACTACAGAGAAAGCTGTTGCCTACATGGAGTCAGCTGACCAGTTGGGATACCTTCAGGAGACCACAGAGCCCCTGGGGATAACGTGTCAGTCACTCTGTCGCTACTTCAACGCAATCAACTCCACTTCCAGGAACATCGGCAAGGACGGAAAGTTCCAGCTGTTGGTCTGCCTCGGAGCCAGGTCAGTGTCCAGAGAATGAAAGAATCTAATTGTTCTGTGACAGAGGTTGTCACAGAGGGTCTTATAGCCTCTTTTTGATATGGGAGTATTTGATCAAAAATCAACATTAAAAACACTGACATTACGGGCGCCTGGGTGGCTCAGTGGTGAAGCCGGCGACCACATACACACTCTGCGTTGCGGTGCAGAGTGCGGGTTCGTGTCCCGGCCCATCGCTGATTTGCCCGTGTGTCTTCCCCTGTATCTTTCCCCCATTTCCTGTCTCTCTCCACTGTCACGAAAAAGCTGCTGTGGCCAAAAAATGCAAAAAAACCAAAAAAACACTGACATTACAGCTGCTATCAGAAGTGTTATGTTGATTTAACGGAACAGGTGCTACACATATTTACATAACTGCTTACTGCTCTTATTGTACATAATTTAACCACACCTATTTACTCCAAATACCATTTCTCTAATTCTGTTCACACTACACACATTAAATTGTTTGCTCTACTCTGTCTTCAGAGATCGCCTGCTGCCCCAGTGGCTCCCCCTGCTTGTGGAATGTCCGGTGATCCTGCAGATGTATGAGGACACAGCAATGCTCAGAGACACTTGCGCGCTCAGCGCTCTTATTGGCGTCCTTGAGACGCTGCACGACTTCCCGATCACACTGGAAGCCTCACTGGTCAAAGGCATCAACCTTTAGTCCTGATGGGCTGCTCCAATTACGCTGTCTTCCTCTCTTGCTCACTGTAGTTAGGTAATTGGCCTTGAGATTATAAAGTTTGGAGGGCAAAACATTGAAAAGACAATTTAGGAACCAAAGATGTAAGTTCCAGTTCATTGCTTATTACTTCATCAGAGAAGTTAAATGCACCATTTTCACAATTCCTGTGACTTTAAAGACTTTTCCAGACCAAGGTTGTATTTTACTTGATAAACTAATACATCACTTTACATCACTGTGCACATGTTTCTAGACACATATCAGGTTTTAGAAGGACTTCCTGCCTAGCACCGAGGCTTTGATAGTTCAGTACATTTTGAAATCTGACTATTATTCTACACTTTGGTGTCCCTATTTGGATCCCTGGTCACTGTTTACTGCTGGAGCAATATATCATGTCCTAAATCATTTTCAGAAAGACTTGGAAAAGAGTTGATCACCTTGGTGTTTAATCAAAAGAAAGCAAAGCATTTTCTGCAGTGAATTAATCTATGTTGGTGCTTCAATGTATATTTCGGGCTGCAGGATGTGGGACTAAAACAGCAATGCTAAAGTGATTAACAGCATATTTCTGCCTTCTCTCAGTGTACTGAAGTACAGCTGCCTGAAAGGAAGGACATCTAAATTGAGCTGAAGTCAGCTCACTGTGAAAGTATGAGCAGTGTCAGGGATAGCACCGTGGCAGGCAGGTTTTAGGATCCTAGTGCATCAGCTTTTGTTAGTTGGGAAACGTATGACGGGAGCCAGCAGGACAAATTACAAAACTCATTAGAACAGGAGAGCACTCAGCAGGCAGGAGTAATGATGACGACATGACAGAGAACTGAGCAAACAGATACTATATATGTGCACACCGAGGAGCTCAGCAGAACAAAATTTAACAAACAAGATAAAGGAAGCAAAACTGAATATAGAGCACAAGATACAAAGGACTGTCAAAGTAAAACAGGAAATGACTAAATACAGAGACCAGGACTAAGAACCAGAAACCAGACAGAAACATCAGGGAGTCAGGCAATAACATCAGCAGTCCCCATGAATCAAACCAGAACCCAAGAACAGAACTAACCCTAGGGATATAAATATCATGGACCAAATCAGGAATTATAATACAAAATGTACCAAAACTGCAAAATCCATATTGGACCCAGAATCAAAACAAAACTTGAAAGTCCAAATCAGAAACACAGGACCATGACAAGCAGCCTGAATCTTTTTGTAATATTTAACATATAAAGCTTTGTTCAGCTGCTCTGCTCACAGGGGGTCGCTGCAGCATATGGCTCCACATATGTGAAGATTTTTCTTTAAAAAACAAACAAACAAAAAAACACCAAATGCCCTTCCTGACACAGCGCCCAAGGGATCTGTCGTTTTCTGATCTCAAACCAGGGATATTTCATGTGTAAACCACTATGCTATGGAGCCACCTAATATAGTACAGTAACAATATATATGACAGAAATTAAGGAAAAGCAGAAAGGGTCCAATTTAAGTATGGAATTTATGAATGAAAGCCCTGGAAATTATTAAAAGTTTACACAAGACAGTAAAATGTTTTGTTTTTTTGTTTTTTTGTTTTTTTTAAATCAATAGAAGATATGGTGGTCTGCATACTGTAATTCACATCATACAGCAGACATAATGAAATTGTTCTGGAAATAAATAAATCATTTGTGGTTTCCGCTCCACAAAATGGCAGTGCCATAAACAAGACAGCACCCATTTGTCACAGATGGATATTGATAGTTGTTTATCCATCTACCCAAAACTCCGTGCAGCATTATGAAGGGTTTTTATGTGCATACAAAATGAGATTTTGTCCTCCATCTAAAAGAAAAACACCAGAATAGTAATAAAAATATCTTTAACAATTTTTTAAGTGTGAACATAAGCAAAGCAAGTAGCCAGAAATAACAGGAAGGTGCACACACTTTTGTTGAGTAAGGTAACACAAATTGTCTTCATTCTTGTAAATGTGTAGTTATCCTCTCAAAGGAGAAACCCTGTTATAATATTTTCAGTCCCATGTAGAACAGCCACAACAGTCCTGGCTGCTGTTAGCTAACAAATATCTAATGTTACCACAAATGATCTCATTCTGTTTATACACATTTACTTTTTTTGTAATAAACCAGATTTAACTTTGACACACACACGCACACAGTGTGTGTGTCTGTGTGTTTAGATAAAGCCAGGTTAGCCTCTGCTTCCAGTAGTTTTGCTAAGCTAAGCTCTTTGCTCCTTAAAAGAGGGTTCCAGTATAATCTCCTCATACCTGGCTTAAAATTGATGCATTTTACATTGTTACAACAGAAATGTTAATCTTCTTAACAGCTTCCTGTATTCCATGAATACATTGTGAAGGAGTGCAGCATTTTTTTTCACTTCCTCCAATGCATTCAGAATTTGCATATTTCTTGGCAGCAACAAGAAGAAATGTCTGGAGATGTGTATCTTTGGAAAACGTCTTATCTTCTTTTGAACTTTGGTGGCATTAGAGGTTTTGTGACTGTTGCCTCTTTCTGGTATGAATATTGTCAGTGCATGATGTCAGTTTAGCCTCAGGTGTATTCACATGGCCCTCTAATGGATTATAGATGGCAGTTTGTTTTTTTGTTAGGACAAAATCTGAACAAAGTTGCAGTCTAGTATTTCTGTTGTTTCCAGAACTGAATTTCTGACAGACATCTTGACTTCTTGTATTTTTAATTTATATTGACTGATGACTGGCTGACAGCTGCACTGGTGTTTTATGGTGGCAAAGCTTGTGGAGTAACTGGAGATTTAAGCATCTTTAAAGTTCTCTAACCTTCTGTGCCCCTGCTGACTCACCTGTGGGACTAGCCACAGCTCCAAAGCACAGGAAATGGATTCCTCCACCTTCTCCTGGGTTTCTTTATGTACAGACTGTTTTCTGATGGTTCCAGGGAAGACATCAGGAAGAGGATGATCCACCCTAGTAATAGAATTTTATGTTATTGTTTGGACTGACTGTTCTGATATTTATTATGCCTATTTCAATAAAACACCCAGGTCTAAAACATGTATATGTATGTACATAAAATATATTTCATGCCAGGAATGCACCAGTTCCAAACTCAGTATTGCTGGATAAGATATTGGATGGGAAAAAATAGGCTATATTCTGATATAATTTATTGCATAAATGCTTTGCAAGTCTTTTGCAAAGTTTTGGTAGAGGTTCCATTTGGTGTTGCTCAAATATATTCCTACATTTCAGTTTACAGGATAAGCAACATTTTCTAGGCATATGAAGTATTTCATATCAGTCAATATTGCTAAAAATTCTGTGCAGAAAAAGCTAAAATAAGAGACAGCTTTAGTGCATAATCACGTTATGTTGTGAATATTAGTTTCACTAAAACTATCAAAGGACGAAAAATTCATGTCTAAAACAGACATGAAAAAAGAGTAGGAGACAAAAATAGAGAAGTCTGAGGAAAACCACAATGTCTAAAGAACAAGAAGTCCATGAGATTCCATTCAATTTTATTTATATAACACCAATTCAAAACAGTCACCTCAAGGCGCTTTATATTGTACAATAATTATTGTTTGAAGATTGAAGACAGAACAGCAGAGGAGGAAAATGGCGAACCCAAGCAACTTCATATGCTTATCGAGGGGTTCACAAATCTCACTAAGACCGAGAGCTCAGAAAAGAGGTGAAGGGTGACCTCTCAAAATTTAAGGAGGAAGTTAAAGAGGGAATGAGGCTGGAATTTGCAGGCTTCAAAGAAGAAATTAACTGCAAATTAGCAGACTGTACCTACCTGTCATGTAAAACACAGCAGGCCATATGCAAGAACCACTCACATTAACATAGAGGTTTAAGTGTCCTACTGACCTCGTTGTCAGACTTGCTGATGATACCACAGTGGTCAGACTCATCTCAAGGGGAGATGAGACAGCCTACAGAGAGGAGGTCCTGATGTTGAAAACCTGGTGTTCAGAAAACAACCTGCACCGACCACCATAAAAACCAAAGAAATCATCATCAATTTCAGGAAACAGGACGGACCCAGCCCCCCTCTATATCAATGGTGAGCATGTGGAGAGGGTCCACACCTTCAGGTTTCTTGGTGTCCTAATCTCTGCTGATCTCTCTTGGTCAGATAACATCACAGCTGTTATCAAGAAGGCTCAGCAGTGACTTTACTTCCTGAGGGTCCTCAGGAAGAACAACTTGGACTCAAACCTGCTGCTGACCTTCTACCGCTCATCCATTGAGAGCCTGCTGACATACTGTATCACAGTATGAGAATCATTGGCTGCCCTCTCCCCTCCCTGATGGACATCTACACCTCCCGCTGCATCAGCAGAGCCAAAAATATCATCAAGTACAGCTCACACCCTGGCTTTGACCTGTTTGACCTGCTGCCCTCTGGCAGGAGCTACAGGTGCATCAAAGCCAGAACAAACAGACTCAAGAACAGTTTCTTCACCAGAGCAATCACCACCCTGAACTCACACACTCACCCACTCTAACTGTGCAATACCCACATCTCTGTGCAATATTATATTATTCATACTGAACATATCTATCACCCCTATATTGTGTAATATCCAAACTAGTGCAATTTTCATTCACAAAGTGCAATAATCACCATCTTCATTAGTATATGTATATATTTTTATACATTCTATTTCAATTTCTGTATATTTTAGAAGTTCTATTTTGCATTTTAGAAAAATTTCACTTTCTACAGGAGTAGCCTGAACAGTAGTGGCCCTCCAATCTCATTGTACATTCTGTATAGTGACAATAAAGGCATTCTATTCTATTCTATTCGGCGCCAAGACAAAATGTATGAAGTGAAAATGGACTTTAGTGGTGCAAGTATACATAATGATGTAGAACCATCATGCCATATATTCAGATGTAAATAAAATGTAAAGGACATTTCTGAGCATATTCAAAGCACTGTACTGCTTTATATGACCTTAACACTGATTCCTTTTTCATGCTGACCACAGCCACGAGATCTACATTTCTCAGCACAGTCTTAAAAGGTTAAAGTTCTGAAGAAATTTGAAGATTCACTTAAGCAGCATTGTCCAAAATCAAACCCTGTGCTACAGACAGTGACACCACCTGAGTTGGGCTGACTGTAAGGTGTTTAATGGTAAACAGTTTGAGAGTTTAGAAGCATGTCGAGGCCTGAGAGTAGACTGCCTTCACCATCAGCTCCTTTGGGGGAACTGCAGCAGGTTCTCCAGGTGCTCCTCAGAGTCTGTTACAAAGACAGTGGAGAACTGTGCGATAGATCCTCTGTACTCAGGCACGTAACTCTGAACATTTAAAATGTTGTTCACACAAAATGCAGAGAGTGAGGAACAGTGGAAAATAAAGGAACAAAAGAAGCCAGTTAGAAGGAAAAAATATGTTATTAATAAAGCCACACAGGTTTAATATGCTCAGGCAGCACAGGTCTTACTGATAATGTTACATTTCTGGCCTCTAAACTACTCAAACTCAAACTCAGCTGTCATCAGTGCAGCTCAGTGTTCTACATCCTTGGTGAACACTAGATAGTAATGCTGCTTTTACAAGTTGAGTCATTTTTATTAGTTTTTAATAATTCTTTATTAATCCATAGTTAAAGACATTTGATCAGTTTAGAACAGCCACTCTTACACTATTATAAAATCAGCAGGGAAATAAAAATTCTCCTAATGTTGGAAAACCTGGAATAAAAAATAAAATTAAAATACTCAAGAAGTCTTACTGCAGATAGTTTTTACTTTAAAAAAGTGTGAAAATTACGGCGAAATGACTGATTATTTTACAATAAAGGCACTGCTACTGTGTCTGCTGTGGTGATGTGATGCATACATTACTGAACAGCAGTGAACACATGGAGTCAAACTGTCTTAAAATACAATTATTATTTACTTTAAAAACTCTACATGTAATGACATGTGACTTCATAGATCAACTTGACTGAAGTGTAAAATACAGTAAACTTAATAAATGTGGAAAAATTGGAATATATTGCTGCTCTTATTTTTCTTAAAACAGTTCAGGCTGTTCATCTTTTTGTAAATGGGTCGCTCATTAAATAAGGACGTGAATGTTTTCTGACTTTTTTTTTTTTTTTTTTAGTCTGTCATGTCTGTCAGATCTTGTAAGCAGAACTGTGATCTGAATGCATTGTTGTGCCAAACATATACATACATATTTGCTCTTTCAATATGAGCTCTATAGATTCTCTATAGGCTCCTCTTCTTAGTGTTTGACTCTTTTTATTTGTTTGAGTTATTATTCACATTCATATATTTGTGCCAGAGCTGACAGGCTGAGAAAAGAGAAAAGAAAGAAAAGAAAAAGGGAGAGAGAAAGAGGAAAAAAAGGAGAAAAGAGAAAAAAGGGGAAAGAGCACGGCCCCTGAATGTGTGTGTGTGTATATATATATATATATATATATGTATGTATATATATATATATGTGTATATATATATATATGTGTATATATATATATATATATATATATGTATGTATATATATATATATGTGTATATACATATACTGTATGTGTATATATATATATATATATGTATGTATATATATATATATATATATATATATATATATATATATATATATATATATATATATATATATATATATATATATATATGTGTATATACATATACTGTATGTGTATATATATATATATATGTATATATATATAGTGTGTGTGTGTGTGTGTGTGTGTGTGTGTGTGTGTGTGTGTGTGAGTGAATGTTTTCTGACTGTTAAAGATCATGTCTGTTATTATTCAGTGGTTTTTACTTATTTGGCCCATTTTAAATCAAATTGGACCGCATGACAGGCATTAATAAAAAAAAAAAAACTGCAGCTGGAGGATCTGCATGACAGACTTAGTGGGTGTGCAAAACTTCTTTTCCACCAAGAAGACCTTGAAGAGATTTGGAACAGACAATTACAGATTAGGCCAACAAATGCAAAAATAAGGCTCATATTTTTTTTTACTTCATATTCAGTCATTGTTGTAACTCTAAAGGATGCTCCAATCCAATTCTACATTTTGAGTGTTTTAATGGAATTTCAAATAATAAAATCCTTTATTTCTGATGACACTGATGTTTGCATAGTGTTAGCTGCTTGGGTTGAAGATGGCATTTGCTCTGGAAATGCTTAAATTAATATAGTTTAATTTTTTGAAACTTTGCTGATAATGCATGCAGACTCTTACTTGTAATTATTAATTTGTATTTAATTAGTATTAATTAGTAAGTCTCCCGTTTTGGCCGAGAAATTCCCGTATTTTACCCCTCTGTCCCGGCGTCATCCCGCATTTTTATTTTCCCGTATTTTTCCCGTATTTTCAATTTTCAAATTTTTTAAAGCATTCATGTGCCGCTCCAAACTGAATTGTCACTATCACTAGGTTAGTGCCGACAGCCGGAACAACCGCGTAAAAACAACTGGACGTCAGTTGGGCTCAGTATTGCCAACTCTTTTTTTTTTTTTTAACATTTTTTTGTTATTGTTTTTTTTTTTGCCCCATAAAGCGATATAGCGATATAGCGACAGCGAAATCCACCGCTGTCGCTATATCGAAATACACCGTGTTCCGTGTACATAAAGCCTTCTTACCGTGTCCTTTCGTACGCTTTGGTATCGCCCAGACCTCACTTTGTCTCCACCTTCCACCCTCCAATCCCCGAACCTCACTCAAACACCGAGCCTGCCCACCCGCTCCCTCCGCTCCCATCCCCAGTCCTCGCTTCGGCCTTTATCAACCTTTGAGACAGCCGACAGCCAGTTTTCTTACACAAGCTGACAACAGTGGCTCAGATAAAGGAGGAGGGTTGAATGTAGCTAGCAGACTCACCCCACAGTGTTTTCATTAAATTTGATATTCTAACATCAAACAATACCGGATTGATCTATGTAATGTGGGTGTAGGAAAGGCATTAAAGTTATTAAGTTATTTCATGAAGTTTATTTGTAGTTCTAAACATATTTGTGGTGGGTTTTTTCTTCATTTTTTGTCTCTTCAAAGATGTTTTTCCTCTCTTCTGCAGCCTCGAATGCAACTACGGTACATCCAAATGAACAATTATGCAAATTGGGTGATGACGTCATATAGTGACCTCTATTTTCAGCAGCGGAAAATTTCCCGTATTTTTAAATACAAAACTTGACAGGTATGATCTAAGTGTATTATTAATAATTTTACATAAGTCAATAAATTCTTGACCATTTTTACATCAGTCATATCCTAGTCTGCCTCTATACTCTGAATATGCATTAAAGTCTGTTAGTTCGGTAGTTAAAGGGAATTACTAGAGGCCAATTTCTCACTGTAGTTCCAGTTAGTTTGCACGTTTTTTTTATTATTATTATTGTTTTTCGTGCTGTTGCGCGATGAGCCAGAGGAGTTCAGACTCAAAGTGAGTTGAACTGCTCTTCAATATCCTGCAGTGAGGTTCTGCTTTCGATTTCAGGCACATCACTCTGGCTTCCAATTTCACTGACTCCTATACAGTCAGTTTTAGCTAACTGCTTCAGCTTTTCAGTGATTCAAGCTAAACTTTGAGTCTTTTCAACATTAATATCTATGCACACTTGTAGATTTATTTACACATTTACAAATCTAATTACACATCTGAATACGCACAAACAGATCTCCACACAGATTGCAATACACACACAAATGTTTTGCTGCAATAATAACCCTATATTTGACCAGCAGGGGGGTTGTGTGTACATGAAGCCTCGAGAAATGAACCTTTCTTTTGAACCAATTGGATGGACAGCTTCAAGGCTCCGTGAGGCTTCATCTGACCATCACTAAGTAAAAGGTTAAAGGTGATGTTTTCAAATGCAGAAGCCAGAACCAGTGGGCGAGAAATGTGCCATTAACAGTATGTGTACTCATTTAATGATTCAGTTGAATCATTTCTATTAAAAAATCTACACGAAATCATCCCATCAATCAAATTACTGCTGGAATATTGTTACAAAGTTATATTATGTTTCAGAGAGGCATCCGGTTCTGATCACTGACAGGTACTAGAACCGGATGTGGTGCGTGTTTTTTTTTTTTTCCGACCCCGGCAGAGCATGTGTAAAGCGGCAGAGTATATAAAGGTATGAGCTGACACCGGCGTGGCTTCTGCCAGCTAAATATCACGGTTAGAAAAGAAAAGCGTGGGGCTGGTTTGGAGCTTCTGCTGCCCGACGGCTCTTCCTGTGAGAATTTACGACGCACCAGACACAAGGTGGGTTTTTCTTGTAAATGATAAACTGGCGTTTGTGCTGATTAAACTTGAAATGAAGATTATATGAAGGCAAAGTTTGGATTCAGCTAGTGTCTGCACTTAGAGAAGATAGCTGCAGGAAAGTTTGGGTGGATTTTTGATCGAGGTTTGGCTGCAGCATGGTAAACCCCGTACCAAAGCTGTAACTGCTCATATTGTTCAATTAAACACATTCTGCTAATCTAAATCCCCACAAAGTCAGCAGAGTAAGTGAGCTGAGATGAGTCACCTGGGTGTTTAAACGCGAATGTTTATTTCAAAGGATAATGTACAGAATGGCTCTTTTTGCGCACGCTGTTTTTGTTGTGGTGCTTTCTGCTGTTGCTGCTTTCCTGATTCATCTAGGGAACCTGCTGTTCAGTGGCCACGATAAATGCATTGTCACGGGGTTGGCGGCTGCTCAAACTGGGCTGTCCACCCATCCGCTGTTAAATGCTGGAACACACAGCAGCCTCTCTTTCCTCTGTGCAAAAATGTTTAGAGCCACGCAGCTTAAACATTTATTTATTTATTATTTATTTGCAACCCTGTGGAGCTCAACATGGTGCAGCTGTCTCCTTCCCCTACCCTGGATCTCACCCCTCCACCTGAGCATGCAACAGAGGGAGAGGGAAAACAAGAGGACTCAGTGACTGGTAGTAGCCTGAAAATGGGATCCCCCGGTGGGCTGAACACCCTGCAGTTCGGCATTGAAGTCTCCACTATCTACCATGGCTACGAAACCTACATAGAAGATGGCCTCATCTGCCTCAAACACAAAGTCCGCAACCTGGAAAAAAAAAAAGTAAGTTTGTGACAGTGCAGATTGCTGTGAAGGTTGGCACCTGCTGTTTGTGACGTGTTGTGTGCCCACAGCTGAAACTGCAGGGCTACAAGAAGAGGCTGAGGCAGGGTGAGGTGCTAAACAAAGATCAAATGGTGAGTCCAAGTGGCAATGATTTCACACATAACAGACACACAGGTTCTGAACACATAACCATGTGTTCAGAACCTGCATTTGTGATTTGATCTTTGTATTTCATTTTAGGCAGCTGTGGAGAAGTATGCAGAGGTGCTACACAACCTGGAATTTGCACGGGAGCTCCACAAAACCCTGGATGGCTTGACTCAGAATGTAAATGTCTCTGGTAATCACTTTGTCTTTGTCCTGGCTGGGCTTTATGTCCAGGATATTTGGTTGCTTGTGCTGTTTTTGGCCTCTGTGCATTAGGTGCTTATTTTCATGATGGACTGCAGTGCAGTGCTTCCATGAAAGTACACAAGAATATTCCAAATTAACAATTCAGCACCAAAACACACCTCTAAGGAAACTGATCATGCATACAAATGATCAGTTTTCTGCAACCAATCAGAAAATGTGAAGACCAAAAGTCAGTTTTAATAGAAGCAGCATTTGGTTTTTACCAAACCACGTGGAAATATATCAGCAATTTTTATATTACATTGTAGCTTGAGCAAAAGAGATGGTTAAAAAAAATTAAACTGCTACAGCAGGTGAACTAGAACAAAGATTCTCTGCCATAAAGTCTAGATTCATAACAAATAACGTATACACAAGTGTGTGTGTATATATAAGCAGCTTTTTTTTTTTTTTTTTTCTTCACATGGCAAAGGAGTGGGGTTGAATACCACTGTGCTTTGATGTCTAGCTACTCCAGTCTGCATGTCAAATTATCCTTGGGCAAGATGCTTAACCCCAAGTTGCCCCTGATGCATTTGTTGGAGTGTGAGTGTGTCCAGTTATATAAGGTGCTTAGATACAGAAAAAAGCGCGAGTATTAATGTGTGATTGGGTGAATGACATTTGAAGTAAAATGGCCTTTGAGTGCTCAGAAAGTACCAGTTCACTTACAGTATCATTTTTCATTTAGTGGGACCATTCCAGTAGTCCAGGTTGCTAACTAAGAAGTGACCTGGATGTATCTGCGTGGCAGCCACAATTGCTGCGTCAGTTTTCCAAATGGAAAGGAAAGGTGCTTCAATGCTTCCTTTATTACTTCCTTTAGCCTAGGCTACACTGGGGACATTCTTTCTGAAAAAATAGCTGAAATTGCCATCCCATGATTCAAAGCGACGGCCCATTTGACTGAAAATGGCCACCAAAACTGGCAAAGTGGCCTGCATCATGCAACTGTTAATTATAACTGTTTTCCATTTCGTATAAAGTGCTTTGAGTGCACAAAGTAGAGTAGAAAAATGCTGTAAGAACCAGTCCATTTACCATTTTATGCTATAGCCTGCTTAAAAGTTTGCTGTATTGTAGCTTTAAGGATTAGAATTACGTTTTTACTGTGTCTGAGATAAGTGATGGATGGAGGAGTTAGACTGGATCACTTAACAGGTAAATATAAGAAAATAAGATGGATTTAATTTTATAGGTTATGGGATTTAAGTGATTTAAGTGGGGCAAATTATTGTGATGCTGTGGGGTGATCGATTAACAGTGTTCTATAATTTATATACAAAGATTAAGTAAGTTCACTTCTGGTAACAACATTCTGCCAAGAGCGGTGCAAAACAAGCAGACCTGATGAGGTAGAGGGTGATGTAGGCCTACCAGCCAAAATAATATATGATAAGCTGAGGTTTTTGTACATGTTTCTCTATGAAAACAGTGACAATTCAGAGCAGTGAGAGGAGGCTGGAGATCAATGTTCCAGATATCAGGGATAACTCTTGATAGAAAGGGCAGGCATGTGTTTCTGAGAACTTAGGCTCAGGTGGAGCTCAGGATTTATCCAGAGAAGGGCTGCATTATTACAAGTCAATTTGAAATCTCTTCTTTTAAAAAAAAAAAAAAAAAAAAAAACTGCTACGCAGCATTTAGACAATAATGTAATGCACTAACATGGATTCAGTAATGGTTATATTTTCAGACACTTTAGTTCATTACAGATTGAGTAGAACTGAGGGGACTACACAACTCAGTTCAGTCAATTTCTGCTGTTTCTCTAAAATCCTCCGTATTGCTGAGGAGCAGAAAATAGTGGGGTTTGTCCCAAACACTTGATACAAGGACTGAGTGAAGAGTTTTAGGAGATAGAAACAGTTTTGGCACTGAACCGTAAACCCACACCATAAACATCATACACTTTGCAAATCAAGTTTGCATGATTCATTTAAATATCCTCCTGAAAGGAAAACTCCCACATATACCATAGAGCCAGCTGCAGAAATACCCTTTCCACAGCTTTCAGTCACAAAACTGATACTGTGCTTAAATTATTGTCTGCATGCTCTGTTATGCCAAACACCATTGCTGTGCCAAGAGGACCTATATTGTAGGCTCCTCTTGTTACTTTCTCTTTTATTTCCACAGCAGGTCTTTTGTCCTGTCTGTCCCCTCAGCCCCAACCGGTTGTGGCAGATGGCTGCCCCCGAGCCTGAATCTGCTGGAGGAGCTCATTGGGGTTGTTTTGATTGTTGGCTATTCTATGTTCTTTACCTTACAATATAAATTGCTTTGAGACAACTGTTTGTGATTTGGCGTTAATATAAATCAAATTTAACTGGATAGCTTTAACATCAAAAGGTTTTGTCATGTCTTAGTGAGTTACCTTAGTGAATCTGGCTCTGTTCTTCGTCCTTTAAAAATTCCAGTCTTTTGAAATTAAGTCTTTACGGGTTATTCTCGTTTGTATGACCTCCACAAATCAATAGGGTATGAACACATTTTGAAGTAAGATCTGTGTTTTGTAGGGCATCTTCTGCACATTGTAGTTTCAGCATGGCAGAGACCTGGTGAGACATTAAGGTTATTTGGATTCTTGGCACTCTGCTCTTTGCCTTTCCTAAGTCCTTATGAATGCTTTTACCTACCTTTTCTTGACCTCAATGAAAATGTCTTCAGATAGGAGGTGCTTTTGGAACACACCCCATATCTCAGGGTGCTTAACTTGTTGCCATGCTTAGATTTCAAATTTATCAAGAGTCAGCGCAGGAAATGTATTTTGAGGGCACAGACATCTGCAGACACTAGAGATGAGTAGGCTTATATTTCTACCTCTCCGCTTGAGGCGCATGTGTCCATTGTAGTGTAGTGTCAAAAAATGTAGGGCATGCAGGTGTCAGCTTAGAGCCTCGCATTGTGGCTTTTTAAGGAAATTTACATTTTGTAGACCGAAGATGGGGAAAGTATGGCATTATTCAGTGTCAGTTTTATTTTTATAGCACATTGAAAAAGCAAGTTTGACCAGTGTGCTTTACAATTAGTTACAAAATAAACAAGCTAGAGCCATAGATCAATAAAATACAGTAAAACATACAATAATAAATACAATAATAAATATGACTAAAGCAAAAGACATCACAATATAAAACCTGAGGACTCAAACTGAACTTGAATTAAAGGCCAAGGTAAAAAGAGTTTTAAGATGAGATTTAAATAACTGTATAGATTCTGGAGTGATCGGTCAATTGATAATTGTGCTGTAGAGTCTAGGGGCAGAGGCTACAAAAGCCCAATCCCCTCTGTGCTTAAATCAAGACCTTAGCTGCACTAAGAGCGTGCTCTTTTGGGGTTATACAAGTTGGCTAAATGGCTGTGCCATTCCATTCAAAACTTTAAAAGTAAAAATCTTAAAATCAATATGAAATTGAACAGTGAGCCAGTGCAAACCTGCTAAAACTGGAGTTTTGTGATCATGCTTCCTAGCACCTTTTAAGACATGCAGCAACATTTTGGACTAACTGCAAATGATGGAGAGTTGCTCTGGTTTGTGTTTGTTTGGGGTTTTTTTTAGTTTTTGTTTTTTTTTTTTTTTTTTTCCCGCCCCTCCATCCATTTTCTTCTGCTTATCTGGGGCTGGGTTGCAGGGGCAGCAGCCTAAGCAGGGGAGCCCAGATCGCCCTCTCCCCAGGCACCTCCACCAGCTCATCTGGGGGGACCCCAAGGTGCTCCCAGACCAGCAAAGAGATAATCTCTCCAGCATGCCCTGGGTCTGCACTGGGGCTTCCTCCTGGCCCAAGAGGCACCCAGGAGGCATCCTAGTCAGATACCTGAACCACCTCAACTGGCTCCTTTTGATGTGGAGACCCTCCCCAATGGCTGCACTCCTCACCTTATCTCTAAGGGGGAGGTCAGCCACCTTCGCACAAAGCTCATTTCTGCCACTTGTATTCGCAGTCTTATTCTTTCGGTCACTACTCAAACCTCGTGAGCACAGGTTAGGGAAGCGACGTAGACTGATCGGTAAATCAACAGCTTTGCTTTCACGCTCAGCTCCCTCTTTACCATGACAGACTGATGCATCATCACTGCAGACACAGCCCCTATCTGTATGTTAACCCCCTGTTCCTTTCTCTCATCACCTGTGAACAAGACCCTAAAATACTTGAACTCCTCCACTTGATGCAGGACCTCGTCCCTGAGCCAGAGTGGGCACTCACCCCTTTTTCAGCTAAGGACCATGGCCTCAGACTTAGAGGTGCTGATTCTCATGCCTGCCGTTTCACACTCGGCTGAACCGTTCCACTACGAGATGGAGGCCACCACCTGATGAAGCCAGCAGGACCGCATCATCTGCAAAGAGCAGAGATGAGATTCTGAGACCACCAAGGCGGAAGACTTTCACCACTTGGCTACGCCTAGAAATTCTATCCATTAAAAAATTATGAACAGAATTGGTGACAAAACACAGCCCTGGTGAAGTCCAACACCGACAGGAAACGAGTCTGATTTATTGCCGGCAGTACGGACCAAGCTCTCACTGTGGTTGTACAGGCACTGAAATGGCCTGCAACAATGGGCCAGACACCCCATACTCCCACAGGATATCATTTCTAACGTCTGACTGGGTGGGCAGCTTACAGCCTACTCAATACCAGTGTTACCTGTGCTAATTTTCCATAGGCTAAACAAAATATTTTTTGATTGGGCAAGATGCATGGGTGGTCTGAACCCAAACATTTTAACTTAAGTGGGTCTTTGAAGGAGTGGGGGGAATGAATGTCTGCCAAAAAGTTCTAACTTTTGCAAAATATTACTCTGGTTTTAAACTCAAACTTGTTCTGGGAAGTGTACTTTGTATATAAATGGAGGTTATGAAAATGCATTTAACGTTTATGAACACTGAAAAGTTTATAATTTGATAATGACAAATGTCCAGCTTCAAACTTGTACTGCATAATCATTGGCTAAAGCATTATATTAAAATAAAACTGTAGCGTCTTACTACTTGCTAGAGTTTGAGAACTCATTTAATAATCTGCTCCTGCAGCTGCTTAAGGCCCAGAAGAAAGTCATGAAAAAGGAACAGATGGCTAAGGTGGAGGCTGAAAGGAGACGTCTGGCTACTGTACTTCAGGTCCATCACCTTCTTGCTAGCCTGCAGGAGGAGCATGTCAGGAGAGACCTCCTTGCCGGGTGCAATCAGGCACCCTGTGTTCCAGCTCAGCAGCTACATAGCCTGACCCAACTCACCACCCTGTTTGGTGTCAAGAGGGATAACAGACTGAGGTAAGGGTGACTGTCATGCAGCTTATTTCTGTCTTTGAAGATGAAATGGGAGCTGAAATTATAGCCTTGTTGCACAACTTTCTCAGCAAGAAGGAGCTTCAGGTAGATCCCCAAAATTTGATTGACTTCTCTAGTGCCCCCTAATGGCAATGTTCAGTGCTGAAAAATGAAGCATATGTGCACAAACAGCAGCTCTTCTAGCCAGCCTTTACTCCCAGTAAAAATGTCCATCTTTATAGCAGAAACAAACATTGTTACAGCTTGGTTAAAAGCTTGGTTTTGGCCCTAAGGAAATTCAGATCTGTTTTTCATATGTAAGCAACATTGTTGTCTTCAGTGTATCATTGGATCTATAAACAGTGTGGTATATCTGCCAAGCATATATAAAATGAGCACCTAGGTATGCAGACTGCTTCTACAAACATTTTTTAAATTTCCTTGCTACTTAATATTCCACTGTCAACTGTTAGTTGGATTATAACAAAGTGGAAGTGATTGGGAATGACTGTGATTCAGTCATGATGTAGTAGATAGGCCAATGACAATGTAATGTAAAATGGGGTCAGTCGATACTGAGGGTCATAGTACACACAGGTCACCAACTTTTTTGCAGTGTCACTCACTACAGACCCCCAAACTTCATGTGACCTTCAAATTAGCTCAAGCAAAGTGTGTAGAGAGCTTAATGGAATGGGTTTCCATGGCCAAATAGCTGAATCCAAGCCTTACATCACCAGGCACAATGCAAGTGTTGGCATAAAGCATGCTGCCACTGTACTCTAGAGCAGTGGAGAAGTGTTCTCTGGATTGATGAATCACGCTTCTCCATCTGGCAATCTAATGGATGAGTCTGGGTTTGGTGGTTACCAGGAGAATGGTACTTGTCCAACTTTTTTTGGACTGGGGTTATAATATTCCCATTTTTGAACTAATTACAGGAGCTCTGCAAGAGGTAATGCAACAGTTTCACTGGATTTCAAAATCTACTCAGATTACATTATCATATGTATATTCCTGTTTTTTTTTTTTTTTTTTTGTTTTGTTTTTTTGGACTAAATCTAGGAATTCTGTTTGAGGTTATGCAAGATTACTCAGACTACAGCTCTATCTACTGTAACATTTTCAAGCTGTTTTGCATTTATTTCTGAAAGGAAATTTAGATTTTCCTGCAGGTCCCCCCCCCCCCCCCCAGAGCCACCCAGTTTGCATCTAGGAAATGCCCCTGCCAGATTACTGATTTATTGAATTCTTTAACAACCCCATCAGCTGTTAAAGTTTGATTTCTTATTCTTTGTTAAAATCCACACACATGCTCCTCATTGAATGAGGATGATGCTACCATTATCAAAACCCAGCAATGCTAAATAGGCTAATAACAATTTATACTTCACTGACATCTAATTTCTGTTAATTGTCAATACTTAACAGGTTGCTTTTTTTTGATCCTGCATCAATTTGCATTGCTTTTTACAGGGATTTCTACGCAATGTATGGTTGCAATAATTTTATTTTGGTTTGGGCTAATTGGCTGCTATTGGCAAGACAAGGATTTGTTGGAATGTCACCATGGAATCATGCTAGAAATCTTAAAATTAATTTAGCCAGAGGCAGGAACTACTACTACTGCTACTACTACTGCTACTGCTAATACTGCTGCTGACATCACTTCTGTCTTTGCACTATCCACTGTAGTTTAAAAGAGCAGATGGAACAGGCGGCTCTGGCCTACTTGGACCTGCTGGAGGGAAAAGAAAAGCCAGTGGCTGGATCCTCATGTGAGTGAGCAAACCAGAAAGATGTTTGAAGCTCCTGTATGTCTAACATGTTAAACAGAACAGTCAGCCGTACAGAGGAACCAGCTCTTGGTCCAGTCCATTTCACCAGCTTCATCAATTTTATACTCTTTCCAGTCAGGCTATATACAGATGTTCTCAATTCATTGAGATTTTTTTTTTTTTTTTTTTGATAAATTCAACTATATTTGGCTCTTTTTAACTTTCTCCAAATTAATACTCAACTCCAAAAAAGGAAACCATCTTTAAAATTATACAATCAGTTGTGGTGGAAGCCTCCAGGACAGGGCTTTTCAACTCCAGGCCTCGAGAGCCCCTGTCCTGCAGGTTTTAGATGTCTCTGCTTCAACACACCTCAGTCAAATATAGAAATCATTAGCAGGACTCTGGAGAAATTGACTGCATACTGAGGAGGTAATTCAGCCATTTGATTCAGGTGTGTTGGATCAGGTACACATCTAAAAGCTGCAGGACAGGGGCTCTTGAGGCCTGGAGTTGAAAAGCCCTGCTCCAGGATATGCATGGCTTGACTGAAGGATGGTTGGTTTCCTGTTTGGAAATGTTACGAATGGCAACCTAGCAAATGAGGTGTCTTATTACACTGACAGGGACTGGCACTTAGACTTGCTACATCCTAGTGTGGGTCGCATTGAGGTGGCTGTTTGTTGTGATTTGACGCTATATAAATAAAATTGAATTGAGTGTGCACCATTTGCTTTGAAGCTTGTGTGTGTGTGTGTGTGTGCATGAATGTATAGCACAGGGTGTATGATGTAGGCATTTTTTTTGTTGTAAAAGGCTTACATCCTCGTAGCACTTTTGTTCAAGGGGTAATGACCTATGTAAAAATGAATTTTATTTATTTTGACCATAACTCTCTAGGCTTATGGTTTGTAATAAATGTGTTAATTCTGATTTCATGCTTATTATGATTTGAGTGATTCAGTAGTCAAAGAAGGGAAAAGATCAAGAACTTGGATTTTGACTGTATAGATTAAACAAACCACATAAAACATGCATGTAGTAAAATTCAGAGTTGGTGCTAGATCGATGTTTTTGACTTGTAGACTCTGGCTTTGGATTTGATACTGAGCCTGACTTTTAGCTTTTTCAGAGTCTGATAATCTTCAGGTTAGTGCACAGTCAGTAAATTGGCTTTTCAGAGAAATTTTTTTTTATCTCCCCCCCCCTTCTCAGTTAAACTATTGAAAGAAGAGCTCACTAAGCTGTTGAACTGCAAGTACTTCAGTTGTCTTCCACCTTCGCTGACCAAGACTCCAGCCAGCCACAGTAGTAAGTTGACAATCCCAACATTACCCTTGACTATCATGCTTTTAAGCATTAAAAACCTTGCACATATTACAAGAACAGTATTTATTTTGAAACTTGAGACACCAGTGCGCCAATCCCAGCATGTCCCTCTTGTATATTCCTATCAGTAGTGTGGCAAAGTCACTGTTTTGGTGGTCCTCAACATCTTTCTGCTGCCTCCTCAGTGAGTTTCTTGTCCAGGAACGGACTCAAACTGCACTGTCTTGGAGCTGCCTGCAGTTGTCTTTGTTGTGTTCTGAATATCACTTGCAAGTTGGGAACATTACTCCAACTAGAACCTGTAGCAGGTGAACTGCTTCTTGTGCTAAAAGGGGGGACAAAAAACAAACCCTCCAAGATGCTGTAGTTCGAGTCCATCCACAGGACAAGACAAGCTGGGTAGTCTGTGGGTAGGGAGCTGGGTAGTTGGAAACACTTTGAAAATAAAATGTAGCACCTTGTTAAACATGGCTTACATTTCAGTGGAAAGAGGTTCTAAATTAAGAGTATTCACAATAAAAATGATCAGGCCCTGTAAGTAATATTCAGTGCCTCACCCTTAAATAATGTATAATTTTATTTATTTTAGAATGGCCAATCACAATTCTAGTCTAGATTGTACAACTTTGTCAAAAAAAAAACAGCCAAAACCCACAGACTGATGGTTTTAGGATGACATTGTTAGATCTGACTATGTTGTAGTCTTTTTGCTGTACCCACGTTTTTTCTGCTGGTGAAAGCTGAGATTACTTCATGATATTTTCTGTCACTAAGAAGAAACTCTGACCTTCACTTCAGCACAGGTAAAGGGTTATGGATCACTCTGCAGTTTGAATTTAATTAAAACAAAATCAAAATGAGTCCTTTTGAACAGCATAAGTACAGGAAATTTATGAAAATCAGTATAACCTCCCTGAAAACAGTGACTTGCATATTCATCTTTTTTTTTTTTCTTTTTTCTTTTTGTCCTGTCAGCCGTACTTAAATCAAAATCAAATGAAGTTTCAAAGGAGGTAAGACCAATGTTTTGAATTTGTTTTGTCTTTTCATTTATTTATAACTGCATTTCAGTGCTTTGTGTGTGAATGCAGTTGAGCTCCAGAATCCACTGCCCTGTTGGTTGTATGACAGTTTTTTAATAGACTGTGTGTGGCTGACATGGAAAATGAGCAGGAGCCTCCTGACTGCTGGGATATGGAGTTCCCAGATGGATCTTCATCACCGCAAACTGCAGCTCTCAAATCATGGAGAGGAGCTGCCACTTTAATACCTAAAGTCATTCCAGCCACCTCAAGGAAGCAATCTGCAGACTGCAAACAGGTGAAGTATACTCTCAAAGTTCTTTAAAAGTTCATTGCAGTTGTGGTCTTGAAAGGGTAAAACTGAGTGACTTGAACATGAGTATTCTTTATTAGTATTCAGAGTTAATTAAACCTACACAAATCATACACATTTGGGTTTTATTTCATTTCTTGTGGCTGTAGGTAGGCATTAGAACCCAAATGCAGGGCTTAAAGTCTTCTGGCCATTGGGGCCAATTTTCAGATTTAACAATGTAATTTTGTCAATGGGGAATATTTTTCTATAACTGAAAGCAGTAATACAGCACAGTGTGTAACAATGAACCATATATTTTGTATGAATAAAGCAGACCTTTTTCAGAAACTAAAACAAAACATTGATGTCATAGTTCAGCAAATGTGACATACCAAATGACTACATTACTTTGTGGAGAGTGGGGGTTGATGGGCTGTTCTCATATCACAAACTTTTGGACTAATATGGCAACTGTTTGACCATGACTGCCAAATTGTCAGCTTATTTTGCATGAGCTCTTTTTGTGTGTACAGATCAGTAGGTAATGGCAAGTATATACAATGTCAAGAAATGCCATTGAACATCAGCTAGAAAATGAAAACCAGATATGCAAAAGCTTTTAATCACAATTTATCAGGTGCATGTTGCATATAAATTATATCCCCTTGCTTTCTTGGCAGTGAAGAGTTAGTTCAGGCTATCTTATAGGTGCTGTTTTAGGTCTTTGGTTTAACTGAGAAATCACCTTTTTGAATGTAGTTATTGATTGTTGGTGTTTATTGTTAATTCTATTTGTACACTAACAGCTCTGTAATTTTTCCTTCTTAGCAGCATTCAGAACAGTTGGGCCCACAGGTCCCTGTTTTAGATGGCACTCATTTTTACTGGTTAAAATGCATCAGCTGAGAAGTTACTGCCTTATTAAACAAATTGTGAAACTTTTTGGGACAAAGAAAAAAAAAAAACTCTTGAGAAAAGGAAGTTCTGGCTGTGTCATTCATGTCCCTGCTGCTGAGAAGTAGTGGTGTTGTCACTATCAGGAGGTGATATTCCTTATGTCTGGTCCTACTTCATCTTAGCAGCTGAATAGATTCTGATATTTGACTAGTTGGATTAGATTTTGCTGATACAGGAGTCGCTCTTAATTGCCTCCAAAGCTCAGGTGATTTAACATAATATTCTCCCCAGAGGAAAGAGAAGAAAGTCAAACAGGAACCAAATTCTAAGTTGGTGAGTTGGAACACCTAATCTTCCCCAGAGACTTGCATGATGCTCTGTAAATAGATTTAAGTGTACAAATGATCTTGTAATTCATGACAGGTAGTTGACATGGATCTACCTGTGGAGGATTTCATTTCTGCAACTACCTTACCTAAGGATCCCATCCTGAGAAAGCAGCATCTTGAGGACCTCATGACAAATATCAATGGCTCCTTCAGTTTCATGCAGGTGGACTTTGGTTTGCAAGCTTGTGTGTGTATATATAAGCAACTGCTCCATGATGGCACTATGGTATGGGTGTGTATTGATGTTTGCCAGTGACTGAAGGATTGTTGTCCTGTTCAGGACTCTCTCCTAGATGGTGAGAGCCTGTCCACGAATGGCCAGCCTAGACTGAAGAGACAGCCTTCTGGATCGCCCTCTCTTCTGGGTAACTAAGAACAAATTAACAAGATATGTAATTGGTGAAACAGATAAGTGAAGTCAAGTGAAGGTTAATGTGCTAGATTTTCTTAAATGTTTGATTTATGTATATTTACCACCAAGTTGATTTTTTTATAATATAGTTAAGAGTAAAACTTGAACTGTTGTAATAAGATGCAACAATTAAAATGGTATAGAAAAAAACTAAATAAATGTCAAGACTGCACAGGTGGGTCTTAAGCTTCCTTTAAAGGTATCAAGTGTCCACAGAACTTGGGTCAAAACAGTTTCTTGAACAGTTGAAAGGTGGCATGGCCACCTTTTTATTCTTCAACACAGTTTGAACTCTTAAAACTGGGGTGGCTGTAGCTCAGGAGTAGGGCATGTCACCTACAAGTTCAGTCCCTGGCTACTCCAGTCTGCATGCCAAAATATCCTTGGGCAAGATACTGAACCCCAAGTGGCTCAAGGGTGAATGAGGTATGTTGTATAAACTGCTTTAAGTGCTCACAGTAGAGTAGAAAAGCACTCTCTAAGAAACAGTCATTTGCAAGCTTTCTTATCATTTTTGTAAGCAGGTTTCAGGAACAGTTCTCCAGGCTTTTTAAAGGACGTCCCAAAACTCTTTTAGAGCTCTGTATTTTGTTCCATTCTGTCAAGATGATCCCATGCTGCTTCAATAATGCTGAGGTCCAGACTTGATTAAAGAGCGCAAGATATGCAGTGTTTTCAGATAATAGCACTTTTGGATTCACGTTGTTGGTGCAAAAATCCTACTTTTTATACTTTTTCAAACTGTTATCTCTAACTTTTTTTTTTTTTTTTGTCTTTGAAAATTATTAAGCTCAATCCTGGCAAATTAAAATTGTATCTTCAGGCACTTTGTCAATTCAGCTAAAGAAATTTTGCAACAGGCTGCTAGTAACAAAGACATTTGGTAATGGTACTGTCACTGAAGTGAGGCTTTTGAGGGTGTTTGGCCTAGCTAGGTGTAAAGCTGCATTTAATCAGCATACAGTTGGCTGTGGGTCATCTCCTACTCAGGTCAGTTGTCTCTGCCTCTCCAGCTCATCTGTTCACATGTCAGTGTCCTTGGGCAAGATGCTGAACTCCAAATTGCTCCTGATGCATCAATCTCTGAGCACTCTGAGGCTTTTATTCATTCACCCAGACAGTATATAAAAATGTAATTATATTTACCAGGCCAGTGAAATGCATACCAACAATTTCTCGGACTGATTGAGGAACACAGACCTCATGGGACCCAACGGATCTAGTGCCAAATACCACAGGAAACCTGGGCAGTCCCTGTTATGATTTCTAGTGTGTACGTGCAGAACCAGTGAACATACTCTGATGTAGCATGTATAGAAATACACCCAAGTCTGAAGTGTTCCATGGTGTTGAACCATCAACTGGCCTTGCTGGCATTTAAGTGATATTGTAAATAATACTGGATTGGACTCAGGTGCAGATGCAGTTTAAACCTTAGCTTCTGGGCATCTTGTTTGAGAAATTAAAATCACTTTTAAACGTAATATAGAGAAAAGCTCATGACAAGCAACAAATGACAAACCAACATGGCACTAGCAGCCAAATTCATATGCAAATGTGAATTAGGCTGTATTTAAGCAGATGTTTCTCTGCATTTGGTATCTCATCCAAAAAAATGGCATAGATCTTCGAATGCGCTAATTTATCTTTTCTTCTTTTTATCTCACCTAAACAGCTAAAACAGGCTTGAGAAGCCCAATTGATGTTCTACCCAAAACGATGCATGTAAGCAGCCTTTTTCTTTTGTAAGCAGTCAGTTGTGACTAAAAATGGAAATCACTTTAATGATGATCTTCTTTCCCATATTCAGTCCACTCCACTGCAGACCAGACTTTTGGAGCGCAGAGCCAGTCAGACTAATGGAAATCAGAACCAGGAGACCTGTGACCTAGAACTTTCCTCAAAGGACCTACCTCATGTAAGGAGGTATTGGACTCAATGTAATGTTGTGCTCTGCATTCTGGATGGCTCTCTAAAGCTTTGTCTATCTAGGAGCCACTTCAGCTGTCTGAAAGCGAGATTTTTCCTTCACCGCCACTGTACCGTCGGGAGTCAACTGTCTCTAACAGTCTGGAGGAGAACAGCTGTCCTAGGGTAAATGGGCTTAGATATGTTGTCAGATAAAGTACTTTTAACTAAAGTATTGCCAGGATGTTTAATTTTGTTACTTTTAATCTTCTCCAGACACCAGTAACTGATTCAGGGAAGCAGTCTCCCTGTAATGGGGTCGCATCCTGCACTTCCACCCCTGCTCAGGGACAGACTTTCTCTACACCACCCACCAGACGATCTCTGACCTCTGCACAGTTTCAGAACATCCAGTCAGTAAGTTTTTTTTTTTTTTTTTTTTTTTATCAAAACAAACTATCATTACTAATTTGACTTTATCCACCAAGGCTCAAAAGTTCAAGCCTTTTGGTTCCCTCCTTGAGATCCCATTCAGATGTGTTACTGCTAATCTGTTATAATTTTATAAATTTTATATTAAGAATCAATATATCATGTCAAATATATTCAAAAAGTGTAGTAGCTGGTGGACTTCTCAAATGTGGTGTACTTCAGGTTAAATCCTATTCAGGTCTGTGGCTTATCAGATGGCCGAAAGGCTACTAGTGGCTACTTTTGTGTCTCACTAAGCTGCATAAAGAGCCCATGTCCCTGTCCAGCTGTCACTACTGGGTGTCTGAACATGCAGGCTGGATATTCTAACTGTAGTATCTGGGTGCTCGGTAACATGCAGATTAGAGTGCTTCATTAATAACAAGTAGAAGTGGGATCTTCTGGTATAGCTGGTCTTAGGCAACCATAATAGCTAGGCTTTCAGTGGCATTTTTGTAAGACAGCATGCTTGAATCCAGGCATAAATCCACATCCTTTGTCTGGATTTTTTTTTTTTTTTTTTGGCTTTCAGTTTCATAAAGTCTAGATTAAACACATTTTCTTGTTACATTTGAGATTTACAGTATTAATTTATACTTGTTTACTTTTGGTTAGCCCAACAACTAACCTGATTCTATCAATCTTGGTTTACCTGGATTACATGCCAGTCAGGTTGGAAGTCTTGTGCATGAATTTCTGCTGATCTCCAGTACTTAGTGGGGCTCGTGTAAATGCAAACAACTGCCATCATGGCAGTAGTGGTGTGTGGCAATATTCCAGTATTGGCAGTAACCATATAGAATTAGAAATTCTTTGTCATTGCACATTTTCTTGCAACGAAATTGTTTGTCAGCTCTCCCTTTTTTTTTCACGGCGGCATATGAATGGGAGCAAGATATAAATTGTACAAGCAATAAATAAAAACAAGAACAGAAACAAGAAAATAACAAATATAATAAATATAAATGGCAACAAGAATGAGGTAAGGTATGTACATTTAAAAACTGAAACTGCAGCTCCAGGCATGGATTCTAGTTCCATAGAATCCATGCCTGAATTTACAGTACTAAAAAGCATGTTCACAGCCTGCTACAAAAATGGGCCTGTGTGATTAGTTTGACAACTGTATGGTAGTAGGGTTTTTTTTTTTTTTGGTTTGTTTGTGTGTTTGTTTGTGTGTTTGTTTGTTTTAAACTCAACCATAGGCTCAAAGTCAGAGCTGTGACTGTTTTGACAGGTGTCCTAATACAGTGACCTGATCTGTACCGTTTGGAGTCACTAAACTGAACTTCTGTGCTGTTGGTGCCCTTTTTTAACTTGACAAACTTCTGCAAATGCACCACTGATTATATGTACATTGCACCCAGCTCTCTAACCAAGCTTATTAGCCTTAGCTAATAATTTAGCATTCAATGGTGACTTCTGGCTCCCAAAAAACCAAGAAGGGGGCCAGTGGAGATGTCTATAATTGTCATGGTGGCTGCATCAGTCTTTTTTTTTTTTTTTTTGGTTTTTTTTTTTTTTGGTTTTTTTTTTTTCCTTAACTGTCTATGGTTCTCAATAAAAAATGTGGATTGCATCCAGAAATAAAAATCTATCAGTCTAAACCTTAATCTAGAACAGGACCTTCCACAGTTTCTGCTTTGGTGTACATTTTCTCTTTTCTGTAGGTCTTCAAAGTGAACACCTCCTTAACCCAGGCAGGGGACGTGACCTATAAATCAGATTCTGGAGCTTTTTCTGAGCCCAGGTACACCACTGCCAGCACCCAAACACCACCTGAGTTTGCTCCCTCAGAAGAGGAGCCACAGCCAGGTATGTTGAGTTTTTGTCTATGTCCTCACTGGCAGACTGGTCAACATTCTGAGATGCATTTCTTTCTAGTGTACCAGCCAGATTACTCAGTGGGTAATGGACAGCTCTTCCTGTCCCCGAGCCAGTTGTGTGGTGTGAGTCGACCCAGCCAATCATACTATACCAGAGGCTCTGTGAGAGGTATGGCACGTGGTGGCAAGGCACTGACTCAAACCTTTCGCTCCTCGGGGTGGCAACGAGGTATCTATTTTCTGTCTTTTTTTTTGTTGTTGTTGTCTTTTTTTTTTTTTTTTTTTAATTTTTTTTGTTTGAGAACATGTTTGCTAGAGTTGTCAAAGAATATTAGGGGTAACACAGGACACACAGCTGTGAGGTGAAGTGCAGCTGTCATTGCTTTAGCTGGGTGAGGAGAGGGTTATGAAGCATTCTGTCCTAGTATAACTGGGGGCCATAAATGGACATGGCCAAAATTATAAAATTTAAAATGCTTAAGTTAGAACTTGTGTTTACTTTTTGAAACTTCACTTTTACTCTTTCATGATTTTAACAGTAGCAGTAGGTCTGAGAACATACAGAACATATTGGTGGTGGGGTCAATTAAAGCTGGAATAATTCAACAGCAAATATGTATGTTTATAAAAATGCATGTTTATAATTGACCCAGTTTGACTCCAGAAAGAGCAGTTTGCACTCTGAACCCTGTTTTGTATCCTATGAACCAAAATCCTAAATGTTATGAAGCTGTGGAACTTTGACTGAACTGACCACATGCATGCTAAATAGGTCTTATGAACTGGCTAGTGATATAATCTATATGCAGAGCAGGTCCCTCATAGTTTAATTGATAGTTTAATTTTTATTTCTAAAAGCAGACTGGGAGGCAGAGCCTTCAGCTATCAGGTTCCCCTCTTGAGGAACTACTTCCTAGTTTGCATTTAGGAGAGAAAGACCCTCTACTTCAAGATGATGCTTCAAACTTTCCTTTTAACCCTCCCAATCACCAACTGATTTAGGGACACAGTCCCACTGTAATGGCATCCTGCACTTCCAGCCCTCCCCCAGGGACAGACTTTCTCTACACTCCAACCTGGCACACTCACCTTAGTAGTAATAGTATGTAGCTTTTTAACACCCCTAGCAATATAGAGTACCCCACCACCAGACCAATAGTACCCCCCACCACTACAATGCCAACAGTAGCCCACCACACACACACACACACACACACACACACACACAGCAACACCAGCAGCAGCCCCCCCCCCACGCACACACACACACCTGTTGCAACAGCCCCCCCATTATGTGAGTGAGGCCATGTGCGTCCTCATGCGCGTGTGTATCACTGACACGCACCTTTGCTCGGGCCTGTCTCCTCCTATAGGCCTTCCATCAAACATGGCAAATATCTACAACGTTTAGAACAAAACACATACGATAGCATATATTTAATTTTCCAAAGCTGCAAATAGTGCTGTAGTGTGATACTCACTCACTCTCTTTGTCTGTCTGACCTTCAATGTAGAGAATGTCATCTTTTTTTTTTTTTTTTTTTTCCCCCCCCTGTTGGAAGGGATTTTTTTTTTCTCCCTATCAAGTCCTTGTTCATGTCTGATTGTTTTCTCTCTCTCTAATATTGTAGGGTTATGACCTTTGGAAATATCAATTACCTTTGTGAACTGGCACTATTGAAACTGATGTTTTCTGAAACTAATTTCTGATTACCAGGGGGATCCTATATCTCTCCAACTCATCTCAGGGACTCTGGCCCTCTCCTCTATGCTCCTAGAGTAAGTCAACAGGGGGGTAGGGGGGACTGTTTGCCTGCATTTAGGAGGGGGATTGATGTGGATGGGTGTGTCTTTGTGCATTTTTTTGTTTTTGTTTTTGTTTTGTTTGGTTTGTTTGTGGGTTTGGAGGTTGTTGTTGTTGTTGTTGTTTTTTTTTTTTTTTTTTTTTTTTTTTTTTTTTTCCCCCCCATCACTTTTGAGCCCTCATAACTGTAGTACAGGAGCTAGACTCATGACACTAACAGATTAAATATGTTAACCCCTTTAACTTTACTCTGGAGAATTTTAAAAAGGGCACTTTGGATAAACTTTGAACAGTCAGATCACCATAAACCCACACTTGGTACCAGGCTTATCTTATAGCTGTGATTCTTTCTGTGTAAAATTTTCTAATAGTCATATATTTTAACATTGGTAAATGTATGATATTACTGTCCTGAGGTTTTTTAAAATCCTTATACACAAAGGGGTCTGCATCATAGGTCTCAGGTTTTCTTGGCAATTTGCTGATTCTTTGTCTGTTCAGCTTGTTTTTTCCCTCCCATCCCTCTTTTAATTATTTTATTAAACTTGAGTGGAACATGTGATACCTTTGTTCGTACAGTGTCCTCATGGACATGTTCATACTCTGAGCATCCATGGTTCCTTTTTGGTTCTGCACGAGTCACTGTTATGCTTCACTGTTCTCAGGACTCAGGGTACCAGCACAACTACAGGCGAGGAGGGAGACATAACACCAGTGGTAGGAACCAATTTTCTGTTATATTTTATATATGTACAGTAAGTACATTACTGTTTAGAACTGGAGCAGTGCAGTGTTTCATGTCCTTGGTGTCTTTGAAGTGACAACACTTTAAGAATGCCTAACGTGGAAAGTGCAGATCTCAATTTTCACATTTTGCTTATTTCAACAACCTTTTCATGACACATAGATGATAAAAACTTGAGTTATTCTCGAAAATTTAAATAAACTGAATGCAGTGATTGGCAAATTATTGAAACTTTGTTTAATTGAAAATGGAACAAATATGGAGTCAAATGGGTTTTGAAAAATAAATGCTCATTTTGGTCTAGATGGCACACTTTTGAATAAGGGTAGGACCATGTTTACCACTGTGTTGCATCATCTTCACATTTGAGTGTTTGGAAATAATGCATCCTGATTAGAAAGCAAAAGGTTTAGTCTTTCTTGATATGGGATTTTAGTTGCCTGACCCTTTTATAGTAGAGCTGTGCTGCTCTAATTTTGGTAAAATAGATTTGGTCTTGTCTTGCAGGAATCTGTTCTATAAAAAAGGACATCATCTGGACAGTGGCAGGCATTGCTCTAAAACATGTAGTCACAGGTTGCACAAGATTATGCAATCATGTGGGGGGGAAAAAAAAAAAAAAAAAACTGTCCACACCAGCAGCTTGTAGAACCACCTTTAGCAACAATAACCTGAAGTAAATGTATTCTGGATGACTGTCAATTTCTCACATCATTGTGGAAGATTTTTTTACAACATTGCCTCAGTTTTTAGTCTTGCCACAGTATTTCAATCACATTGAAGTCTGTACTATGACTGAAAATGAAAAGAAGCTGCAGTGGACCAGTCATTCTTTTGTAGATTTCCTGGTGTGCTTGGGATTGTTGTCTTATCACATGACCCAACTTCAGCCAAGCCATTAGCTGTCTAACAAATGGCCATGATGCAAGATTTCTGGAATACTTTACTATGCAGAGGAGACTATGGACAACTTAGTGACTGCAAGGTGCCCAGGTCTTGTTGCTAAGCCCAGATCATCACCTGCCAACTGTACTTGACACTCTGTGCTGAAACCATATGTATGTATGATTAAAAGAAGGCCTGGCTATCTTTTAATCCAAGTCTTTACAATCACTACTGCCACCACCTAGTAGTTGTGGTGGTCGCAGTAGTAGTCTTTTGGTTGTTACAATTCTCAAATACCATTAGCCACAAAATGCTCAGAATCACAATTATAAATAAAATTGCATGTAAACATTTAAATTGCATGTAAACATTTAATCATTTTAAAAAACTGGAATGTTTAAATTATCTTAAAACTATTCTTTCTGGGTATCATCATTTACTCTGATTCCTTGGCCTCATGGATGTTGGGTTAGGCATGAGGCATGTTGTATAAAGGGCTTTGAGTACTACATGCATGTAGTGTAGAAAAGCACTACATGCATGTAAGAACCAGTTCATTTAGCAAAGTGATGGTGCACAAAAATGTAATCATAATTTTGCATTGGTAATTGTTTTGCAAAGTGGGTAAAGGTGTTTGGACTTTTCACTTAAGCAAAATTCATAAACACACACACACACACATGGTCAGTAATCAGTATGTCAATAATCCAATAATATATACATATTACTGGATGATTGACTTACTGATTTTTGTAAATCACATCAGTTATTTTCTCTATAATAGCAAACATAAAATTTGCAAAATAACGGAATCTTTAAAATTGATATGGTATAATTGCACCCAAAAGGTAATGGTGCAGAATAATATGCAAATTCTTCAAGTACAAATACTTGAGTAAATGTAGTTGGCACACATGGATGGGAATACTGGTCCTATCATGCACTCATTTAGTGGTGTTGGGACTGTAAGATTAACAGTACTCTCGTCCCCCAACCAAAGCTGTTGGCCTTATCATATTTCACGAGGAGCTGTTGCCACCCCATGCCCCCTTTTATAGACATGCTCCT
Organism: Archocentrus centrarchus; assembly: GCF_007364275.1. NCBI lineage: Eukaryota > Metazoa > Chordata > Actinopteri > Cichliformes > Cichlidae > Archocentrus > Archocentrus centrarchus. The sequence continues at coordinate 19,900,266 of NC_044368.1, forward strand.
GTTTTAGAGGTGCAGGCTTCTCTCTAGCAAGATTGCTGCCACACCTGAAGGTAAACGTTTCCTTATACAGAGAAATGGGCATGTGGCAGTGTGCAGATGGTATGCAGATTGTACAAGCCCCTTTGTTTGGCTTACTAATATGTGTATATTGGTGTATACCAGCCTTTTTTGTTCTTAACATGTGTATGTTAAGAACAAAAAAGGCTGGTCCACATTTAATAACTGGTGGAAAATTTGCAGTCTTGGTTAGTCTTGGTTTTCAGCCATGTCCTTTGCTTAGTGTTTTGATTCTTTTCATACGTAATGTAAAGGTGCTGGTCATAAAATTAGAATATCATGAAAGTTTTCTTTCAGTAATTCCATTCAAAAAGTGAAACTTGTATATTTTATTCAATCATCACACACAGACTGATATATTTCAAATGTTTGTTTTCATTTTGATTATAACTGACAACTAATGAAAGCTCCAAATTCAGAATCTCAGAAAATTAGAATATTGTGAAAAGGTTTAATATTGAAGACACCTGGTGCCACACTCTAATCAGCTAATTAACTCCAAACACCTACAAAGGCCTTTAAACGGTCTCTCAGTCTAGTTCTGTAGGCTACACAATCATGGGGAAGACTGCTGACTTGACAGTTCTCCAAAAGATGACCTTTGACACCTTGCACAAAGGAGGGCAGATTCACAAAGAGTGGACTGCAGCTGGAGTCAGTGCTTCAAGAACAACCACGCACAGACGTATGCAGACATGGGTTTCAGCTGTCAGTCCTCGTGTCGAGCCACTCTTGAACAAGAGACGGTGTCAGAAGCGTCTCGCCTGGGCTAAAGACAAAAAGGACTGGACTGCTGCTGAGTGCTCCAAAGTTATGTTCTCTGATCAAAGTCAATGTTGCATTTCTTTTGGAAATCAAGGTCCCAGAGTCTGGAGGAAGAGAGGAGAGGCACAGAATCCATGTCGGCTGAGGTCCAGTGTAAAGTTTCCACAGTCAGTGATGGTTTGGGGTGCCATGTCATCTGCCGCTGTTGGTCCACTGTGTTTTCTGAGGTCCAAGGTCAACGCGGCCGTCTACCAGGAAGTTTTAGAGCACTTCATGCTTCCTGCTGCTGACCAACTTTATGGAGATGCAGATTTCATTTTCCAACAGGACTTGGCACCTGCACACAGTGCCAAAGCTACCAGTACCTGGTTTAAGGACCATGGTATCCCTGTTCTTAATTGGCCAGCAAACTAGCCTGACCTTTAACCCCATAGAAAATCTATGGGCTATTGTGAAGAGGAAGATGTGATACGCCAGACCCAACAATTCAGAAGAGCTGAAGGCCACTATCAGAGCAACCTGGGCTCTCATAACAGCTGAGCAGTGCCACAGACTGATCGACTCCATGCCACGCTGCATTACTGCAGTAATCCAGGCAAAAGGAGCTCCAACTAAGTACTGAGTGCTGTACATGTACATTTCTAAAAATCTTTTTTTTTTTTTTTTTTTTTTTTTTTTTTTTTTTGTATTGGTCTTAAGTAATTTTTTGAGATACTAAATTTGGGGTTTTCATTAGTTGTCAGTTACACTCATCAAAATTAAAGGAAAAAAACATTTGAAATATATCAGTCTGTGTAATAAAAAGTTTCACTTTGAATGGAATTACTGAAATAAATCAACTTTTTCATGATATTCTAATTTTATGACCAGCACCTGTATTCTGGAAACTTAAAGACTGAATTACATTTTGGTATTTGAACTGTTTAGCCCACTTTCAGAGGGCTGAACCCTCACTATCTTTGCTTTAGATAGAATCAGCCTCTCTAGAATTTTCTAATGCCTACTGATATCTCTAATTTAACTAATGAGCTGATGTTCTACTTGGTCTTGGTTCTACTTCCGGTCTTTTGTGCTCCTGTCCAAATTGCCATCAAATTCAAAATCATCCTACATGTTTCCATAGTAAAATTTCTCAAATTCAGCATTTGATATGTTGTCTTCCTGAGAAGAATTTATGCTTCTTATTTTAAATTAAATGCAATGTTTGTAGTGATTGGCAAGTCATTTATTCTGTTAACTGTTTTTTCAACTCCACAGCAGCCTGGAGTGACTCTTCTCAGGTGAGCAGTCCAGACCGGGAGGGAGCGTTCACAATTGTGGATTCAGGTCATGGGGATTCCCTGTCCGTCTCTACTGTGGAAGTCCCGGTCACTCCCCATGGCCACCAACACACCACACTGCTGCCCATGCAACTCTACCCACTCTCCCAGCCTCTGCGAGTGGCTTTCACTGCCTCTCGCACTGCCAACTTTGCCCCGGGCAACCTTGACCAGCCCATTGTATTTGACCAACTCCATAGCAACCTAGGGGAGATGTATGACACCCACATTGGCCGCTTTACCTGCCCTGTAAATGGAACCTATGTCTTTATCTTCCATATCCTGAAGCTTGCCATCAATGTGCCACTCTATATTAACCTCATGCGTAATGAGGATGTGATGGTGTCGGCATACGCAAATGATGGAGCCCCAGATCATGAGACGGCCAGCAACCATGCCATATTGCCTCTCTTCCAGGGAGACCAAGTGTGGCTCAGGTTGCATCGTGGAGCAATCTATGGCAGCACTTGGAAATACAGTACCTTCTCTGGCTTTCTGCTGTATCAGGACTGAACTGCGGTCAGCCAGATGGCCCATTTCTCCTAGCGTGTGGACTGTTTGCTAGTCACTAAATGGTGACTCCACTGACATTTCAGTATTGTAGTCAGGCTGCATGCCAGTGTCCCTTTTCACAATAAAACTTGTTCATTACATGGCTGAAATGCAACTGGACAATTTGCACACTGTACCTGTTTTCAAAGGGGGACTGTTACTACATGACAAACCAACCAGACTTGTGCTCCCCCTCAAAAAAAAAAAAAATCACAGTAGTTCACAATGGTGACTGGCCAACTGCAACTGTGATACTACTATAACCAGTCCTAGCAATCTGCTGTAGCATGTCACCTGTGAGAACTCAGTGCAATGTTGAATAAATTTGTGCCTTTTTGTTTGTTTTGTTTTTTGTTTAATGAATGTTTGCATTGAACAGATGTTTAACCTGCTATTGAATAGCAGACTTATCAGGTGAATTAACAAATTCTGCTTGCAGCACTTTGCTTGATACTGGGTTCTTATGCATTCAGTCTTATTCTGCTGTGTGAGGAAGGATTGATCTTGGTGGTGGGTGTGGTGTCAAACACTAAAAGCAAAGTTGTTGCACTAAGACACTACTGTGGAGGTATGAAAGAGGTCCCTTGATGAAATAAAAGATGAGCAGTGAAGTATGGTGTCTGTTTTTATTTATTTTTTAAGTCTGCATTTAAATCATAGATTGGTCAGCTTCATACTAGACTGTTTCCTTTATAATGCATGTCCTACAAGATGAACTCCCCATTAGAAATCTGAAAAAAAAAATAAAAATCTGAAATGACCTCAGATATTTGCATGTTGTCTGCTGTAAATTCCATGAGCTCACACTCACTTGACATTTTTAGTTACCTTAATTCTTCATGGCATATAGAAACACTCAGATTTTGGTCCATATTGACATGATGGCATCACACAGCTGCTGCAGGTTTGTTGGCTGAACATCCATGATGCAAATCCCAGAGGAGCTACAGTTGTGTTCAAAATAATAGCAGTCCAACATGACTAACCAGATCAATATTTTTGGTAGAAATCCTGTTACTACGTGGCAAATAATTTACCAGTAGGTGTAGTAGACTCATAGAAAACCAATGGACCCAACATTCATGAGATGCATGCTCCTGATTCTGTGTAATTGAATATGTGTGTTGTTACCTGTGAGTACTGTGACAATTAGAAGACGCTTGTGTGAGGCTAATCTGCCGGCAAGAAGCCCCCATAAAGTCCCACTGTTTTTTTAAAAAAAAAAAAAAAGGCATGTGCTGAAGAGGTAGCTATTTGCCAAAGAACACATCGACTGGCCTGTAGAGAAATGTCGAAACATTTTGTGGACTGATGAAAGTAAGATTGTTCTTTTTGGGTCCAAGGCCCCAGGTATTTTGTCAGACAACCCCTAAACACTGAATTCAAGCCACAGTACACAGTGAAGCATTGTGGTGCAAGCACCATGATATGGGGATGTTTCTCTTACTATGGTGTCGGGCCTATTTATCGCATACCAGGGATCATGGATCAGTTTGCATATATCAAAATCCTTGAAGGTCATGTTGCCTTATGCTGAAGAGGAAATGCCCTTGAAATGGGTGTTTCAACAAGACAAACACCCCAAACACACCAGTAAGTGAGCAGCATCTTGGTTCCAGACCCACAAAATTAAAGTTATGGAGTGGTCAGCCCAATCCCCGGACCTTAATCCAATAGAAAACTTGTGGGGTGACATCAAAAATGCTGTTTCTGACGCAAAACAAAGAAATGCAGAGGAATTGTATAGTTGTCAAATCATCCTGGGCTGGAATACCTGTTCACAGGTGCCAGAAGTTGGTCGACTCCATGCAACACAGATGTGAAGGAGTTCTCAGAAACAGTGGTTATAGTGCTAAATATTAGTTTAGTGATTCAGAGGAATGCTAATTCCTAAATATTTTTCAGTTCATAAAGTGATATTTGAGTTTATAAAGAAAAATGCAGACACTATTTTTTTGAACAGCCCAACATTAATTTTTCTTAATTTCCTATAAAGTAATTGGAAAATTTATACATGTTTTGATTTAGAATATAATGTGCAGTGTCCCCAGTGCCTGTAAATAAAAACTATTATAAGGATTCTGAGCTTTATTCATGTTTTTGAATGCACTGCTATTATTTTGAACACAACTGTATATTGGATTGAGATCTGGTGACTGTAGAGGCTATTTGAGTACATTGTGATGGTCAAAGTAGATGATTTGAGCTTAATGGCTTCCAGCAGCATAACATGCCATTAGAAGATGGTACATTGTGGTCTAGCAACAATACTTGGATTAGGTGTGGTAATTAAACTCTATTTTAATAAGGGGCCCCAAGTGTGTCAAGAAAATACCAGTAGCAGAAGACCTGGTTTGACATGTATGTAAAGATGCCCTTCTGCATACCTTGGTTGTATTGAGTGGTTAGTTGAGTTAATACTTTCCTATAAACTCAGAGCAGTCTGGCCACTCTCCTCTGAACTATAGTAAACAAGGCAGCGGTTTCTCAACAGGTATATTCTTTTTTCCTGACCATTTTCTGTAAACCCTTGATGTTTCTGCAGGAAAATATCAGTAGCTGAGCAGTTTCTGAAATACTCAGACTAGTCTGTATGGCATCAACACAGCCTGAAGAGGAGACATGGGCCTGTAGGAGGGATTGCAGGAGTTGTTGTTTGTGCCTTTGCGCCGAATGACAGTTCAGAGTACCCACTCTTCTTGGAGTCGCTGGGTGAGGTGTTCAAGTGTGCTCCATCTGGTGATGGAACCTACTGGGAGACTTAAACACTCACCTGGGCAATAACAGTGAGATCTAGAGGGGCATGATTGGGAGGAACGGCCTGCTCGATCTGAACCTGAGTGGTGTTTTGTTATTGGACTTTTTTGTGCAAATTACAGTTTGCCCATAATGAACACCATTTTTGAACATAAGAATATCCATAAGTGCATGTGGCACCAGGGCACCCTACGTTACAGGTCGTTGATCAATTTTATAATCGTATCATCAGATCTGCAGCCGTATATTCTTGACGCTCGGGTGAAGAGAGGAGCTGAGCTGCCAACTGATCACCACCTGGTGGTGAATTGTATCAGGTGGTGGGGGAAGATGCTGGACAGAACTGGTGCACCTAAAGGTATAGTGAGGGTGCACTGGGAATGCCTGGCAGAAGCCCCAGTCTGCCGAGAATGTCAACTCCCACCTCTGGCAGAACTTTCTGAGGGAGGCTGAGGACATTAAGGCCTCTTTTAGAATGATCCAGTGAAAATGTTATAATTTTTCCATTTTTGTTTTTGAAAAGTAATGTGTTCAGATGGAAACGATTGCCTTTCACACAGAACCGCAAGAAGTTGAACGTTCCCGTGCCTGGCCGCAAGTTGGCAATGTGGATATAGGGGCCGTAAGCGTAGTGCCCATGTGGCAGTGCCTCCCATTTTCAACACAGAGAACAAAGCATTTTAAAAATGCTCCACTCTAGAACCTGTTTTCAAAATGTGCCATTTTCTGTTGTATAAACGACGAGCCAAAATGCAAGAAAACGTCATCGTTTTCACTTGAAAATGTGCAAATGGACCATATTCCTCACTTCCATTGTTGAGGCTCCTGCCCAAAGCTGCGGCTGCAAGGTGGCTGGTGCCTGTCATGGTCAGTGATGGCATAGTTGAAAAAGTAATGTGATTACTTATTCCTTCCTTAAAAATTAACCTAGTTACTTTACTGATTACTTAATTTTAGAAGTAACTAAGTTAGATTACAAGTTACTTTAATAGTTACATTCAGCAGCTTCCAAAGAGTGATTGCCTGTAAACGACTTGTTGACCTATAATCTGTGAAACATATGTCAAACATATCTTTCATAAATGATATCCGCTAATTTTGAGAGAGAAGCAGAATTTCTATCACAACGTAGAAGCAGCAATCAGTTTTTGGCAAAGTGACATATATATATATATATATGTATATATATATATATATATATATATATATATATATTCATGTTCTTCACTAACACGGGCAGGGGCCCTGTGTGACGCACTGGCCACGTGTGTGTGTGTGTGTGTGTGTGTGTGTGAGTGTTTATCACTAACACGGGGCCGAGGCGTATTAGGCAGTGGCGCCCTGGCCACGTGTGTGTGTGTGTGTGTGTGCGTGTTTATCACTAACACGGGGCCGAGGCACACATCCGCACTAGTGGTCACAGACCACACACCGAGCCGCGCTCTTGCAAGAATCCTTGCAAGAGTGTGTGTGTGTGTGTGCGTGTTTATCACTAACACGGGGCCGAGGCACACATCCGCACTAGTGGTCACAGACCACACACCGAGCCGCGCTCTTGCAAGAATCCTTGCAAGAGTGTGTGTGTGTGTGTGTGTGTGTGCATGTTTATCACTAACACGGGGCCGAGACATATTGGGCAGTGGCGCAACGGCCACGTGTGTGTGTGTATGTGTGTGTGTGTGTGTGTGTGTGTGCGTGTGCGTGTTTATCACTAACACGGGGCCGAGGCGTATTGGGCAGTGGCGCACCAGCCACGTGTGTGTGTGTGTGCGTGTGCGTGTTTATCACTAACACGGGGCCGAGGCACACATCCGCACTATTGGTCACAGACCACACACCGAGCCGCGCTCTTGCAAGAATCCCTGGCCACGTGTGTGTGTGTGTGCGTGTGCGTGTTTATCACTAACACGGGGCCGAGACGTATTGGGCAGTGGCGCACTGGCCACGTGTGTGTGTGTGTTGAGTGTGCGTGTTTATCACTAACACGGGGCCGAGGCGTATTGGGCAGTGGCGCCCTGGCCACGTGTGTGTATGTGTGTGTGTGCGTGTTTATCACTAACACGGGGCCGAGGCGTATTGGGCAGTGGCGCACCGGCCACGTGTGTGTGTGTGTGTGTGTGTGTGTGTGTGTGTGTGTGTGTGTGTGTGTGTGTGTGTGTGTGTGTGTGTGCGTGTGTGCGTGCGTGTTTATCACTAACACGGGGCCGAGGCATACATTCGCACTAGTGGTCAAGACCACACACCGAGCCGCGCTCTTGCAAGAATCCTTGCAAGAGTGTGTGTGTGTGTGTGTGTGCGTGTTTATCACTAACACGGGGCTGAGGAACACATCCGCACTAGTGGTCACAGTCCACACACCCAGCCTCAGTGTGACATTTTGTGTCATGAGGAGGCATCTACGCTAGCGGACAGAGTGCACAAACCCAGCATTTGTGTGACATTTGGCGTAAAGGGGACTAATCCTCCCTGTTTAGTGAGCTACAACAAGCTTCCGTGTGTCACTGGAAATCGTTCGCGCTCTTGCAAGAATCCTTGAAACACCAAGCCTTTGGTTGACATTTTCGTGACATCAGGACACATCCGCCCCAGTGGTCACAGTCCACACATACAGCCTCGGTGTGACATTTTGCGTCATGAGGAGGCATCTACGCTAGCGGACAGAGTGCACAAACCCAGCATTTGTGTGACATTTGGCGTAAAGGGGACTAATCCTCCCTGTTTAGTGAGCTACACCAAGCTTCCGTGTGTCACTGGAAATCGTTCGCGCTATTGCAAGAATCCTTGAAACACCAAGCGTTTGGTTGACAGTTTCACGACATCAGGACACATCCGCACTAGTGGTCACAGTCCACACACCCAGCCTCACTGTGACATTTTGCACCATGAGGAGGCATCTACGCTAGCGGACAGAGTGCACAAACCCAGCATTTGTGTGACATTTGGCGTCAAGGGGACTAATGCTCCCTGTTTAGTGAGCTACACCAAGCTTCCGTGTGTCACTGGAAATCGTTCGTGCTCTTGCAAGAATCCTTGAAACACCAAGCGTTTGGTTGACATTTTCGCGACATCAGGACACATCCGCACTAGGGCAGTGACGCACTGGCCACGTGTGTGTGTGTGTGTGTGTGTGTGTGTGTGTGTGTGCGCGCGTGCGCGCGTTTATCACTGACAAGAGGGCCGAGGCGCAGTTTGGACAGTAGACCACGGCGCACTTGCCACACACGTGCACGCGACAGCCGCGACACAGAGTCTTGGTCTTGGCGTCCCTGCTTCTGGGGCACACGCGACACCTCTTCCTCCTCGCCTCGAACGACACCTTGGACTCGCCGCCGCGCCTGCCATCGCGCGACGACCCTGTCGCGTTGTTGCTTTTGCCGTCGCCGTTGCCGCCGTTACCCCTCGCCCTCTCCTTCGTGCCCTCTCTGGCGGCGGCTGCGTCGGCCGCCAGCTCTTTGCCCAGCCGTTCCAGGAACAGCCTGCGTTTGTTGCGCTTGCCCGGCATCCAGGCGGGATTCAGCTCCCTCCACAGCACGAAGGCGTTGTACGCGGACACGTCCACCATGTTGTGAAAGAGGGCCAAGGGCCAGTGAGTCGTCCTTCTCCTGCAACTGTACGTGCCCAACACCTTGTCCAGGTTGTCCACGCCTCCCTTGGTGCGATTGTAGTGGAGCACCGCCAGGGGCTTCCCGTCCGCCCGCCCGCTCAGCCCCGGGGCGCGCACGTGCTGCTCGTGCGTGGTGAGGATCAGCACATTCTTGTTGCGCTTGGCCAGGTAGGAGACCACAGCCGTGTCGGGAGGCTCCGCGGTCGACGAGAACGCGAATCGCAACGACGGCACCAGTCTGCCCTCGACTTCGAGCAGTCGCCTGGGGATCTCAGCCCTGTTCGCGCGCACGGTCCCCAGCGAGGTGAGGCCCCTTTGGACGAACAGCCTCCTGACCAGCTCGTACGACGTGAAGAAGTTGTCGAAGGTGACGTTGCGGCCCGGTCCCAGTCCCTCGGTCAGCTCGAGCACCACTCTGGATGCCAGGTTTTTCTCGGGAGGACCTCGCTTGTCGCGTTTCCCGGTGTACGCCAGCATCTTCCACGCGTAGCTGGACTTGGCGTCGCACGCCACCCACAGCTTGATCCCATACCTGGCCGGCTTGCTGGGCATGTATTGCCTGAAGGGACATCGACCTGGGGTGAGGGGGGGGGGGGGGGGTGTAGAATAGGAGTTTTTGTTTTTCTTCTTTTTTTTCCCCTTTTTTTTTTTTGGGGGTAGCGCTTCATTATGCGTAAAACCTTGCACACCGCGTCAAACACCGCCTCCGTCATACACACGCACACGCACACACGCACACACACACACACACACACACACACACACACGCACACACACACACACGCACCTTTGAAGGGAACCAGCCTCTCGTCCACCGTGACCTCGGGTCCGGGCTCGTACAGGAGAGGCAGCCTCTCACACCACGCGTCCCACACTTCCCTGATGGGCGCCAGCTTGTCATGCCTGGCGGCCAGGCGCCTGGCCTCTCTGGTGTCGCGATCGTCAAATCGCAGGGCCGCAGAGTACGCGCGGAACCTCTTGAGGGGCATGGTCGTACGAAATATCGAGCGACCGGTCTCCGCGTGCCACAGGCTCTTGCACGCCTCGCCCCTTGACCTGTACACACCGGCGAGGATCAGCAGTCCCACATACGCGCGAAACTCGGCTCGACCCATGGGTCGCCAGCCGTCGATCCCCCTCCCCGCCCCGGCCCTCCTGCCGGCCTCCAGGTTCGTCATCGCGATCACCCGGTCCTTAAGTTGGGGTTCAAAGTACGCCAGGAACGCCGAAGCCGTCGAGTTTTGCGACACGGCGTCGCGGGCGCGCTCCGTGGGACCCGGGTTCGACGAAGACGAAGAGACGCGCCGCTGCCGCCGCAAGGAATGATGCCAGCGATCAGAGGAGAACAGAGTCGATCTCCACGTAACCGTCCCTCGATTCAACGCCATCATCGATTCCTCTTCCTCCTCTTCCTCCTCCTCCTCCTCCTCCTCCTCCATGTCGCGATCTCTCTCCTCATCATGCCCTCCGGCACCTTCCTCTTCTTCTTCTTCTTCTTCTTCTTCTTCTGTATCGTAATCTCCTTCATCATCATCATCATCATCATCATCATCCTCCCTGTCGCAATCTCCCTCCGTGTCACGATATCTCTCCTCATCCTGCCCTCTGGCACCCTCTACCCCTTCTTCTTCTTCTTCTTCTTCTGTATCGTAATTTCCCTTATCATCATCATCCTCATCCTCCGTGTTGCAAACTCCCTTTGTGTCACGATATCTCTCCTCATCCTGCCCTCTGGCACCCTCTACCCCTTCTTCTTCTTCTTCTTCTTCTTCTGTATCGTAATCTCCCTCATCATCATCCTCCTCCTCCATGTCGCGTTCTCCCTCTTCATCCTGCCCTCCGCTCTCCTTATTCTCTTCTTCTTCTTCTTCTTCGGTATCGTAATCTCCCTCTTCATAGTACCCTCCGTCCCCGGCCCGGTCCTCGCCGGTAGACTGCGGTCCGCAACTCCGACCCGAGGAGGAACCCCAATTGTCCGAGGCGGCACCCCGATTGTCCGAGGCGGCGTGGCCGCGAGACGACATGATCGCCGCGATTGCCTCAGCTAGCCAAGGCGACGGGATCGCAGCATCCGGCAGCGGCGGCGGTCGCGTCGCACGCCGGTAATCGAACGCTCGCGTACGTGACATGACCCGACTTTCCTCTGCCTGCTGTGTCGACGGTCACGGTCTTTTACGATTCGCGTGACACCGCTTTGTTTGTTTTAGTGTGTTGTTTGTTACGCAGTGACGGAAGCAAAACTCGGCTTGGGGCTATCGCGTTGCAAAGTCCGCGCTCAGTGGTGCGCGTTTTTTTGGGCGGTTTTGGGTTTTTTTGGGGGTTTTTTTTATCTCAATCGCTATCGAGTGTGGTTGTTTGGGGATGGTGATGATGATGATGATGATGATGATGATGGTGATGATGGTGATGATGATGGTGATCGTAGCTTCGCGTCGTGTCGCCTCATCGATAAACGAAGCCGGCCAACCCCACGAGTGCGATTTTTTTTTTTTATCGCAATCGCAATCGAGCGGTTGTTTGGCGATGCTGAAGTCGATGACGATGGCAATCGTGATCGCGATCCCCGGGTTCGCGTCATCGTGTCCTCGACCTGCGATTGCAGCGGCCTTTGCGTAGCCTCGCTTTCGGTCTGGTCTGGTCCGGTCTCGTGTGCTTGAGTGTGTCTGTGTCTGTGTGTGTGAGTGTCCGTGTGTGTGTGTGTGTGTGTGTGTGTGCGAGTGTGTGTCTGTGTGCGCGTGCGTGCGTGCGTGTCTGTGTGTGCGCACGAGTGTCCCCGTCACACGCGGTGCAATGACTATCACTGGCCACTGGGGGGCGGGGGCAATAGCACGCATGCAATGAATGTCGCTGGCCACAGGGGGTCCCGTTGAGCTGGTAGACCTGGGGTCCCCTCGACCCCCCCCCCACCGCCGCCACCACCACCACTGCCATTGTTAGGCCTGGGGTCTCCTTGACACCCCCCCACCCCCCACCCCCGCCATTGAGAGGCCTGGGGTCACCTTGACCCCACCGCAGGGGAGGTCCCGTTGAGCCGGGAGGCCTGGGGTCACCTTGACCGCCACCACCGCCACCGCCATTGGGAGACCTGGGGTCTCCTTGACCCCCACCCCACCGCCACCGCCACCGCCACCGCCATTGCTAGACCTGGGGTCTCCTTGACCCCCACCCCACCGCCACCACCGCCGCCATTGTTAGGCCTGGGGTCACCTCGACCCCCCCACCGTGGCCATTGCTAGGCCTGGGGTCACCTAGACCCCCACCGCCACCACCGCCGCCATTGTTAGGCCTGGGGTCACCTCGACCCCCCCCCCACCGCGGCCATTGCTAGGCCTGGGGTCACCTCGACCCCACCACCGCAGGGGTGGTCACGCTGAGCCGGGAGTCGTGGGGTCCCAGTGACCCCAGCCGCCTCCGCCGCCACTGGGACGACTGGGGTCCCCTCGACCCCACCGCCCCCACCGCCCCCACCGCCGCCACCCCAACTACGGGCAGTCAGGAGGCCTGGGGTCCCCTAGACCCCCAAGCCTTAGTGGGACAGGGGGGACGGGTCCGTGTGACCCCTTGCAGGGTGCACGAGGGTTAAGTGGCCAACCATTTATGCTTGTGTAGCTGGATTGTGTGTGTTAACTACCTTGTGGTCACGTGCTGGTGTTTTATAGGCGGTGCCAGCTGGGACTTTTTTGGTCCTTGCTCTTTGTGCTCAGTTTTTTGGCTGCAAACATATTTGTCCGTGTTTTTCCACTTTCTTCATTTCCTCACGTCCATTCTGATAGTTCCAGCAGTCTCCCTCCAGGAATTTGCTGACATTTGTGAGTCCTTATATTGATGCTTTGATTATTATTCCTGATTGTTATTCTCTCACTGATAAATTCAAACACTGCAGCAAAAAGTAGGCAGAAACGCACAAGGACTGAACAGGTTAATCACAACCTTGTGGGCTGTGTGGACCTGACATGTAGTTCGATTTCTCCGGAGGAGCACGTCAGGTTACGTTGAAGGATCAGTGCGGTTTCTCGGCAGACCGCTGCCATTACTTTGCGGACCGATGCGGTGAGCACGCACAGAGGTTGCCCTAATTTGTAAAAGAAGGAAAATGTTAGGCTTTCATTCACAACCCCCGCAGTCTATTTTGAGTGATTCCTTCACACACACAAAACAAATAAATTATATATTGATCAAAAGTTACAGTAAATGTAAACACTACATATACACATAAAATAAAAAACCACAATCCTCCCAATAGTCCTTCTCTGATACACAACTTACAGCCCCCCCCACCCCCACAAACAAAGCGTACACAAAGCCCACCACAAAGCATCAAGCTTTCTATAAAACTTTAGACACTTAACTGGTCAAAAAAAGCTCTGAGCCTTTGTCCTCCTCATACTCATTACATCTAAATGGCATATAATACGACAACGAGCTGAGAATAAAACGTAACACGTACCGTGGTTCACCGTTGGAGTACAGCTGTTCGTTCGGGAGATTCCGTAAAACCGGTCGAATCAGCGAGTAAATCCTCTAATAAACAATAATCCACTCTCGTGAGTCATTTCGTCACTTCGTTGAATAAATATAGTCTGTTTTTGATGCATTCCGACAATCCGTTGGCGAGAAAAAGCTTTGTAAACACTGTTTACACACGACTGCACACAGACTCTCACTTCCTGCTCAGTTTCACGCATGGAGGACGCACTGGTTACGCAGGCAGTTTATGGTTTCATATGAAAGCCCACCCCATAGTGCCATATACCCACGTGTCAGGAATTTTATTGGCTATACATCTGTGGTTTCAGATTTTGGGTCAGAGTCGACCAATCAGAACGATTGGACAAGATTTGGGGGCAGGTCCAGAAAAGTCACATGACACTGTCTGGTTATTATTGGCTCTGGAGAACCCATTTCATAACATGATTGGACAAATGAGGTGTCAATACAATTCTGAGGGTCTAGTCTGTCATATAAAAGCATCGTAAGAGCGAACGGCGGCGTTACTGTGACGCTATGAGGCTTCAAAGTCGGAAATCGCTACAGAGGGCCCGCGGGCGGGCCCTTGCCAGTTAACAGGTTAATATAAAAATAGAAGAAAAATAAAAATATAAAAAATATATAAAAATTAAAAATATAAATTATAAATATATTATTTTTAAAGTATATTTATATATTTTCTATATTTTTATACATAAAAAAATATAAATATAAATAAAAATTTATAATATATGTATGGTATGTATGTACGATATGGTACATACTGTACGTACGTACAGTATGTACCATATCGCTACGCTTCTTTGGGGCTTCTCCACACTGTAACTCTCCCGGATGTGGGGAAAACAGCAAAGGTGGACTCATCAGAGAACAATACATGTTTCACATTGTCCACAGCCCAAGATTTGCGCTCCTTGCACCACTGAAACCGACGTTTGGCATTGGCACGAGTGACCAAAGGTTTGGCTATAGCAGCCCGGCCGTGTATATTGACCCTGTGGAGCTCCCGACGGACAGTTTTGGTGGAAACAGGAGAGCTGAGGTGCACATTTTTCTGCCATGATTTGGGCAGCCGTGGTTTTATGTTTTTTGGATACAATCCGGGTTAGCACCCGAACATCCCTTTCAGACAGCTTCCTCTTGCGTCCACAGTTAATCCTGTTGGATGTGATTCATCCTTCTTGGTGGTATGCTGACATTACCCTGGATATCGTGGCTCTTGATACATCACAAAGACTTGCTGTCTTGGTCACAGATGCGCCAGCAAGACGTGCACCAACAATTTGTCCTCTTTTGAACTCTGGTATGTCACCCATAATGTTGTGTGCATTGCAATATTTTGAGCAAAACTGTGCTCTTACCCTGCTAATTGAACCTTCACGCTCTGCTCTTACTGGTGCAATGTGCAATTAATGAAGATTGGCCACCAGGCTGGTCCAATTTAGCCATGAAACCTCCCACACTAAAATGACAGGTGTTTCAGTTTCATTGTCCAACCCCTGTATGTATATATATTAATATATAAAAATATAAATATCTAAAAATTTGTAATATATGTAAGGTATGGTACGTACGGTATGTATGGTAAGATACGTACAGTACATACGGTATGTATATTTATATATATTGTTAGATCCCACAGGTATTTACCTCTGTGACAGCTACTCCGTTTCATAGGGTCCAGATCACTTTCATCAGTGGGGTATTACCCTCTCCTGCAACTCAGTGACACTACTTAAGCTGTGACGGGGTGACTCATCTGGCTTCTAACCACTAATAATCCTAACCTCTGCCCCGCTTCCTCTATACTCCAATGCCGCTGATCAGGAAGGCTTCCACAGTCGACCCCGAAATATAGTCCGAATTAGTTGTAGTGGCTCATCCCTTGATCAGTGCACTTGTTACTGGCCAGATTATTTTATCGGCTTGGACAGTGAGCCCAAGGGACATAAGTAAAGTTGAAGTGGATTACTAACGACTAGTGTGTCCAAACAGAACCAGATGTTGTAGCTTGACTTGCCTAGAGTTTTACTGTTGCATGGATGTAGATGTACCGTTAATGGGGAAAATAATTCTCAAGAGAATTATACTGACTTTTTAGAGTCAAATTTTATTATGCAGGTTTCAGCTCAAGCAGTTTGCATTTAGCTCAAAATCAATTCTTAATCAATTCTCCAAATTCAACAATCAACTTAGAATTTAAGTTTCAGAATCAAAATGAATCAATCACAGAGCATATCTTTCAGAATTACTAGATCTGAATCAGGATGGTATACTTAAGAGCTGGGTTGTTGAGGAAGGGGCTTGAAAATATCCAATTGGTTAACATCCTATTTTGGGAAGAAAGGACTTCAAGTGAGTCACTCGGCCGAAGCGACCGCACCCGATGTCCAGTCCGTTGCTGCCGCAGTGAAGTGGGGAAAAAGGAGAAGTCCAAAAAGAAAGATGATGGTTTTCTTCTGTCAACTGTCCTCTTTTATAGTCCTTACTGTTATGCAGAAATCCTCCCTGAAATCCAACAGCCTAGGTACTTCCAATCTTCAACTGAAAATACAGGGAGAATGCACTCAAAAGCATTCCAAGTCAATTAGTTGTCCACAGCTGGGTTGGCCCTGTCCATTCTGCAGATCAGTCCTGGTGCTGGGAAGGGCTCCCAAGATTCTCTTACTTCTGTGCATCGCCTTTTATATTTTAAATCTAAGACACATCCTAGTTTTAAAACATCATCATGACAAATTATCACTCCAATGCCCAGCTTCCAATTATGGTATTTGACTTAACCATTACTTCATTTCTCGTAATACAAGGCCTGTTAGGTACTTTCCATCTAAAGCTATTTTCAGCTTGTTTTTCCCCTCGGTTCCTACTGATTCCTAGGCAACAGGTTTCAGTTCCTCATCTTACCCTGCTCAGTGATTCTGCAAGATTTCACAATTTCCTTAACTTTTGTGCTTTAAAATCATTTCTGTGTTATACACATTCTTATCAACTTAGAAATCATACAGATTATTTGTTACATTCCATAAATCAATTTTCATTTTATATAACTCAGAATTATGATTGTCCATATAGCACCAGGCATAGGCCATCGAATAACCAAGGTCTCAACCTCAACTGATTTCATATATATATATATATATATATATATATATATATATATATATATATATATATATATATATATATGTATAAATATAAAAAATATAAATATCTAAACATTTATAATATATGTAAGGTATGGTACGTACGGTATGGATTGTACGGTATGGTACATACGGTATGTATGGTATGGAATGTACGGTACGTATGGTAGGTACAGTATGGTATGTACGGTAAGATACGTGCGGTCTGTACGGTATTGTATGTGAGGTACGTATAGTACATACGGTATGTATATTTATATTTCTATGTATCTATTGAAATATAAAATATAAAAAATATAAATATCTAAAAATTTATATGTAAGGTATGGTACGTACGGTATGTGTGTACGGTATGGTACGTACGGTATGTTTTAATATATTTATATATATATTTATTAATGTATAAATATATAAAAACTAAAAATATGAATTGTAAATATATATTTTTAATGGATATTTTATATTTATATAAATATAAAAATATGAATAAAAATACAGTATATACCATACTGTATTTTTATTCATATTTTTGTACGGTATGGTACATACTGTACATACATATGGTATGTATGTTGTGGACTGTACGTATGTACGGAAGGTATGGTGTGGCTTGTACGGTATGTGCCATACATACGGTATGTGTGGTATGGAATGTACGGTACATACGGTAGGTACAGTATGGTATGTACGGTAAGCTATGTACGGTATGTACGGTATTGTATGTATATTTATATTTACATATATGTATAAAAATATAAAAAATAAATCTAAAAAATTTATATAAATATATATATATATATATATATAAAATATAAATAAAACTTTATAATATATGTACGGTATGGTACAACTGGTATGTATTTATGGTTTGGTTTGTACAAAATCTGCCATACATATGGTATGTATCGTATGGAATGTACAGTACATACAGGTCCTTACAGACTCTACGGTATGTTCGGTACATATGTACGGAAGGTATGGTGTGGTTTGTACGGTATGTGCCATACATACGGTATATGTGCTTTGGAATGTACGGTACATACGGTAGGTACAGTATGGTATGTACGGTAAGATATGTATGTAAGGTACGGTATGTATATTTATATTTACATATATGTATAAAAATATAAAAAATAAATCTAAAAAATTTATATAAATATATATGTATATATAAAATATAAATAAAACTTTATAATATATGTATGGTATGGTACAAATGGTATTTATGGTTGTATCATATACGGTATGTATCGTATGGAATGTACAGTACATACAGGTCCATACAGTCTCTACGGTATGTTCGGTACATACGGTAGAGACTGTATGGACCTGTATGTACAGGTCCATACACATCTACCATTACATACGGTAGATGTGTAATGGAATGTACGGTACGTACGGTATGGTATGTACGGTATATTTTAATATATTTATATATATATTTATTAATGTATAAATATATGAAAAATAAAACATAAATAAATATATAAAAATTAAAAGAATAAATTGTAAATATATATTTTTTAATGTATATTTTATATTTATATAAATATAAAAATAAAAAGATAAATATAAACATATAAATAAAATTAAAAATGTATAATATATGTATGGTATGTATGTACGGTATGGTTTATAGTGTATGGTACATACTGTTGTGGAATGTACGGTACATACGGTAGGCACAGTATAGTATGTACGGTATTGTATGTAAGGTACGGTATGTATATTTATATTTACATATATGTATTAAAATATAAAAAATAAATCTAAAAAATTTATATATGTATATAAAATATAACTAAAAATTTATAATATACGTATGGTATGGTACGAATGGTATGTACGGAAGGTACATATATTTATATTTTAATATATTTATTAATATAAAAATAGAAGAAAAATAAAAATATAAAAAATATATAAAAATATAAATTATAAATATATTATTTTTAAAGTATATTTATATATTTTCTATATTTTTATACATAAAAAAATATAAATATAAAATATAAATAAAAATTTATAATATATGTATGGTATGGTATGTACGATATGGTACATACTGTACGTATGGTGTGGAACATACGGTATGTACGGAAGGTATGGCATGGTTTGTACAAAATGTGCCATACATACGATATGTGTCGTATGGAATGTACGGTACATACAGGTCCATACAGTATCTACGGTATGTTCGGTACAGACGGTATTATACGGTAGGTACGGTATGTGTGTAATGGAATGTACGGTGCGTACAGCAGGTACAGTATGGTATGTATGGTAAGATACGTACAGTACATAAGGTATATATATATATATACAGGGGTTGGACAATGAAACTGAAACACCTGGTTTTATACAAGTCCTGCACAGTGGACAGAGGGATTTTAAGCCATTCTTCTTGCAGGATAGTGGCCAGGTCACGATGTGATGCTGGTGGAGGAAAACGTTTCCTGACTCGCTCCTCCAGAACACCCCAAAGTGGCTCAATAATATTTAGATAATATTGGTGACTGTGCAGGCCATGGGACATGTTCAACTTCACTTTCATGTTCATCAAACAATCTTTCACCAGTCTTGCTGTGTGTATTGGTGCACTGTCATCCTGATACACGGCACCGCCTTCAGGATACAATGTTTGAACCATTGGATGCACATGGTCCTCCAGAATGGTTTGGTAGTCCTTGGAAGTGACGCGCCCATCTAGCACAGGTATTGGGCCAAGGGAATGCCATCACTGATCCACCCCCATACTTCACTCTGGGCATGCAACAATCTGGGTGGTACGCTTCTTTGGGGCTTCTCCACACTGTAACTCTCCCGGATGTGGGGAAAACAGCAAAGGTGGACTCATCAGAGAACAATACATGTTTCACATTGTCCACAGCCCAAGATTTGCGCTCCTTGCACCACTGAAACCGACGTTTGGCATAGGCCATCGAATAACCAAGGTCTCAACCTCAACTGATTTCATATATATATATATATATATATATATATATATATATATATATATATATATATATATATATATATATATATATATTGTCAAGTGAAGTGGATTGAGGTTGAGATCTTGGTTATTCGATGGCCTGAGCCTGATACTATGTGGGCATTTATGATTCCAATTTATTAGGTTGTTAAAAGTTGATTTATGAAGTATAACAAATAATCTGTATGATTTCTACTTAAGGTTGATAAGTATGTGTGTAACACAGAAATGATTCAGAGTGTAATACAAAGTTGCGAAATCTTGGAAAATCACTGAGCAAGGGAAATGAGGAACTGAAACCTGTTGCCTAGGAATAAGAGGGAACAAGAGGAGAAAAACAAGTTAAAAATAATCTTAACTGGAAAGTACCAAACAAGCCATGTATTACGAGAAATGAGGTATTGAATAAAGCCTAATACCATAATTGGTAATAAGAGCAGTGGGGTGATGATTTGTCATGATGTTGTTGTTAAAACTAGGATGTGTCTTAGACAACATATATAAGGAGTTGCACGAAAACATCGTACGAGATTCTGCGGAGCCCTTCTCAGCACATAGACTGGTCTGCTCTTTGGACTAAGCCAACCCAAATGTGGACATTTAATTGACTTCAAACTGTCTTTGTGAGGATTCTCCCTGCATTGTCAGATGAAGATTGGAAGTGCCTGAGCTGTTGGATTTCTAAAATGAAGCCTGACGAACAGTAAGGATTATAAAAGAAGGACGGTCAATCAGAAGTGGATAACTTCACTCTTTTGGACTTCTCCTTTTTCCCCAACTTCACTGCAGCAGCAACGGACTGGACTTTGGGTGTGGTCGCTTCTGGCCAGGCACCAACTTGAAGTCTTTTCCTCCAAAAAGGATTTTAAATGATTTGGACAATTTCAAGCCCCTTCTTCATCAACCCAGCTCATAAGTATTTACTCTGTTTAAGAAGTGATTGATTTATTATGATAAGATAAGATAAGATAAGATAGTGTTTATTTGTCACATGCACAGTTATACACAGTACAATGCACAGTGAAATGTATTTTGTACCTGCAACCTTATATACACACACATATAAATAAGAAGAATAAAAATAAAAAAAAAGTAATTCACACTATACACTATACTCTATATACTATACACTATACACACTTTTTAAATTATAATATTTACACTGTGCAATAATGGTCCAGTTAGGGCTCAGAGTTGAGCAGACGGATGGCTTGTGGGTAAAAACTCTTCTTCAACCTTTCAGTCTTAGCCCTCAGGCAGCGGTAACGCCGGCCTGATGGGAGCAGGGAGAAGAGAGAGTGTCCGGGGTGGCTGGGCTGTTTTAGGATCTTCATGGCCCTCAGCCTGCACTGCTTGGTGTAAATGTCCTGCAGGTTGGGGAGGGTGGTTCTGATGGTCCGTTCAGCTGAACGAACCACCCTTTTTAGGGCCATGAAGTCCTGCTTGGTGCAGTTTCCCATCCAGGTGGTGATGCTCCCACGCATGATGCTCTCAATGGTGCAGGTGTAAAAGTTCCTGAGCACCTTGAGTGGGAGCTTGAAGTCTCTCAGCCGCCTGAGGAGGTAGAGACGCTGTCTGGCCTTCTTCACAGTGATGTTTATGTGATGAGTCCAGGACAGGTCCTGTGAGATGGTCACTCCCAGGTATTTGAAAGTGTCCACTCTTTCCACCTCAGCACCACTGATGACAAGTGGATGGTAGTCCCTCTGCTGCTTCCTGCTGAAGTCCACGATCAGTTCCTTTGTTTTGCTGACGTTGAGAGGAGGTGGTTCTCCTGGCACCAGTTCTCCAGGCGGGAGACCTCTCTCCTGTAGGCTGTCTCCTCATTGTGAGAGATTAGTCCCACAACAGCAGTGTCATCAGCAAACTTGATGATGACGTTGGACTCTGACGTGGCCTCGCAGTCATGGGTGTACAGTGAGTACAGCAGAGGGCTGAGCACACAGCCTTGGGGGGATCCAGTGTTGAGGGTGAGGGAGGATGAGGTGAGGTGACCCACTCATACCACCTGTGGTCTGCTGGTCAGGAAGCTGTGAACCCACCTGCACAGGGATGGGCCCAGGCCCAGGTCCAGCAGCTTAGAGACCAGCCTGGAGGGAACTATGGTGTTGAATGCTGAGCTGTAATCTACAAACAGCACTCTCACATAGTTCCCCTTACCAGTGTCTATGTGTGAAAGGGTCTTGTGGAGGAGGAAGGATATGGCGTCATCTGTGGATCTGTCTGGCCGGTATGCAAACTGTAGTGGGTCGAGGGTGGTGGGCAGTGAGGAGGTGATGAATGTCTTGATGAGTCTCTCAAAACACTTCATCACCCCAGAGGTGAGTGCTATGGGCCTGAAGTCATTGGGGCTGCTGGGGTGTGGTTTCTTTGGGACAGGGACTATGATGGACTTTTTAAAGCAGGTGGGAATCACACACAGTTTCAGTGAGAGGTTGAATATCACTGTAAACACAGGTGCCAGCTGGTCAGCGCAGGTCTTAAGGACACGTCCACTAATACCGTCTGGTCCAGCCGCTTTCCTGGTGTTTACACGTCTAAACGCCCTCCTCACGTCGCGCTCTGTCACAGTGAGTGTCTCCGCCCCTCCGGCCGGGAGCGCAGCGGGCTGTCGGCTTCCCGACTCAAAGCGCGCAAAGAAGATGTTGAGTTCATCAGCCAGAGAAGCGTCGGCACTCACCGGGTGTGTGTGTGGTGCTTTGTAGTCCGTGATGGTGCGTAGTCCCTGCCACAGTCCCCTGGGGTCAGACTGTTGTAGTTGCTGTTCCAGTCTGCGGCCGTAGCGATGTTTTGCCTCTTTCACCGCTCTGCGGATGTTGTATGATGCAACCTTGTAGTCCTCCATGTTCCCAGAGGCGAGGCCGGAGTTGTAGGCAACGGTGCGGGACCTCAGGGCGTCGCGGACAGATTTATCCACCCACGGCTTCTGGTTGGGAAAAGTCCTGATGGTCCTCCTAAGTGAAGTGTCTTCAACAACTTTCCCAATAAATCCCACAACAGTTTCCGTAAACTCCTCGATGTCTCCGCCCGCGCTGCTGCGAAACATGTCCCAGTTGGTTGAATCCAACGCACCCTGCAGAGCGGCCTCTGTTTGATCAGACCACCGTGTCACTTCTCTCACAGCAGGGGGTTCCTGCCTGAGCCGTTGTTTGTATTTCGGCATGAGAAGTACAGAGGTGTGGTCAGACTTCCCAAAAGGCGGAAGAGGCTTTGCTTTGCTAGCCATCTTTGAATGGAGAATAGCAGTGGTCTAGGGTCCTCTCTCCTCTGGTGGGGCAGTCGATGTGTTGAATCAACTCCGGTATCACCTTTTTCAAGTTTGCACTGTTAAAGTCCCCGGCTACGATGAGAGCCGCATCACGCTGGTTAGCCTGATAGGTGGAAATAGCCTCATGTAGCTCGGATAGTGCAGTGTTTGTGTCCGCCTGAGGTGGAATATAGACGGCGCTGAAGATGACCGAAGTAAACTCGCGGGGCAGGTAGTGGGGACGGCATTTCAGGGTTAGGAGCTCCAGGTTAGGTGAACATGTTTGTTTCAGAAGGACAACATTCCTACTGTCACACCAGTTGTTATTAATCATTAGGCACACACCTCCTCCTCTTGATTTTCCAGACTCACTCGTTCTGTCCGTGCGATGAACACTGAAGAACTCCGACGGCTGTACGGCGTGGTCCGGTATGAGGGGAGTCAGCCATGTCTCCGTGAGACAGATGATGTTGCAGTCCCTTATGTCCCTCTGAAACTGTATCCTGGCCCTGAGTTCGTCCAGCTTGTTATCCAGTGACTGGACATTAGCCAACAGGATGCTCGGCAGTGGCGTTTGGTGCGCTCTGCGCCTCAGCCTCTCTCTTACGCCGGCTCTTTTCCCTCGGGGCCTTGTCCGTGACCTGGGTCCTTTGTTTGAGCTGGCCCACTGGAAACGCTGGATCTCCCGAGGCCAAGTCGGGTCGGGAGAAAAAGGTGTCAGAATACAGCCAGAGTGCTGTATTCTGATATTAAAAAGAGTCTGTCTGTCATACGTGATATGACACAGAGCAGGCGGAATTATAAAGTCCAAAATTAGAGCTAAACCTAATATATACAAACAAAGCATAGGAGCAGGTACGACGGCTGCTGACCTCACCGGCGCCATCTTGGATGATTTTGAGATCTGATATTTAGGAGTGATTACTGCATGTAGAGCATTGATTAAGGATTGATTCAGAGCTAAATGCAAACTGCTTGAGCTAAAAACCTGCAAATAAAATTTGACTCTAAAAGGTCAGTGAAATTTGTTGAGAATTTATTTCCCTTTTAAACGGTACACTCAATATCCAAGAACAGTAAAAGTAAGGCAAGTCAAGCTATATCATCAGGTTCTATTTGGACACACTAGTCTTTAGTAATCCACTTCAACTTTACTTATGTCCCTTGGGCTCACTCCGAGCCTATAAAAGATTCTGGTCGGTTACAAGTGCACTGATCAAGGGGCTGGCTGCTATAACTATCTGGATTTTGTTTTGGGTCGTCTGTGTGAGCCTTCCTGAACGATAGCATCAGAGCAGAGAGGTAGAGGGGCAGATGATAGGATTATTAGCAGTTAGAGCCAGACGAGCAGCCCCGCCACAGCTTAAGTAGTGTCACAACTATCAGAAGAGGGTAAGACCCCGCTGCAGGTGTGGCCAGGACCCTATGAAACGGAGAAGCTGTCACAGAGGTAAATACCTGTGGGATCAAACAATATATATATATATATATATATATATATATATGTATAAATATAAAAAATATAAATATCTAAACATTTATAATATATGTACGGTATGGTTTATACGGTATGGTACATACGGTATGTACGGTATGGAATGTACGGTATGTACGGTAGGTACAGTATGGTATGTACGGTAAGATACGTGCGGTCTGTACGGTATTGTATGTGAGGTACGTATAGTACATACTGTATGTATATTTATATTTCTATGTATCTATTAAAATATAAAATATAAAAAATATAAATATCTAAAAATTTATATGTAAGGTATGGTACGTATGGTATGTGTGTACGGTATGGTACGTACGGTATGTTTTAATATATTTATATATATATTTATTAATGTATAAATATATGAAAAATAAAATATAAATAAATATATATAAAAACTAAAAATATGAATTGTAAATATATATTTTTAATGGATATTTTATATTTATATAAATATAAAAATATGAATAAAAATACAGTATATACCATACTGTATTTTTATTCATATTTTTGTACGGTATGGTACATACTGTACATACATATGGTATGTATGTTGTGGACTGTACGTATGTACGGAAGGTATGGTGTGGTTTGTACGGTATGTGCCATACATACGGTATGTGTGGTATGGAATGTACAGTACATATGGTAGGTACAGTATGGTATGTACGGTAAGATATGTACGGTATGTACGGTATGTACGGTATGTATGTATATTTATATTTACATATATGTATAAAAATATAAAAAATAAATCTAAAAAATTTATATAAATTTATATATATAAAATACATATATATAAGTACATATATTATAAAGTTTTATTTATATTTTATATATACATATATATTTATATAAATTTCTTAGATTTATTTTTTATATTTTTATACATATATGTAAATATAAATATACATACCGTACCTTACATACATATCTTAACGTACATACCATACTGTACCTACCGTATGTACCGTACATTCCATACCACACATACCGTATGTATGGCACATACCGTACAAACCACACCATATCTTCCGTACGTACGTACAGTCCACAACATACATACCATATGTATGTACAGTATGTACCATACCATACAAAAATATGAATAAAAATACAGTATGGTATATACTGTATTTTTATTCATATTTTTATATTTATATAAATATAAAATATACATTAAAAATATATATTTACAATTCATATTATTAGTTTTTATATATTTATTTATATTTTATTTTTCATATATTTATACATTAATAAATATATATATAAATATATTAAAACATACCGTACGTACCATACCGTACACACATACCGTACGTACCATACCTTACATATAAATTTTTAGATATTTATATTTTTTATATTTTATATTTTAATAGATACATAGGCCATCCGGGAGGGGCTCAGAGTAGAGCCGCTGCTCCTCCACATCGAAAGGAGCCAGTTGAGGTGGCTCGGGCATCTGATTAGGATGCCTCCTGGCCGCCTCCTGGGCGAGGTGTTCCGGGCATGTCCCACCGGGAAGAGGCCCCGTGGTAGACCCAGGACACGCTGGAGAGATTATGTATCTCGGCTGGCCTGGGAACGCCTTGGGGTCCCTCCGGATGAGCTGGAGGAGGTGGCTGGGGAGAGGGAAGCTTGGGCTTCTCTGCTTAGGCTTCTGCCCCCGTGACCCGGCCCCGGATAAGCGGAAGAAAATGGATGGATGGATGGATAGATACATAGAAATATAAATATACATACCGTATGTACTATACGTACCTCACATACAATACCGTACAGACCGCACGTATCTTACCGTACATACCATACTGTACCTACCGCACGTACCATACATTCCATAACATACATACCATATGTACCATACCGTACAAACCATACCGTACGTACCATACCTTACATATATTATAAATGTTTAGATATTTATATTTTTTATATTTATACATATATATATATATATATATATATATATATATATATATATATATATATATATATATATATATATATATATATATATATGAAATCAGTTGAGGTTGAGACCTTTGTTATTCGATGGCCTATGCCTGGTGCTATATGGACAATCATAATTCTGAGTTATATAAAATGAAAATTGATTTATGGAATGTAACAAATAATCTGTATGATTTCTAAGTTGATAAGAATGTGTATAACACAGAAATGATTTTAAAGCACAACAAGTTAAGGAAATTGTGAAATCTTGGAGAATCACTGAGCAGGGTAAGATGAGGAACTGAAACCTGTTGCCTAGGAATCAGTAGGAACCGAGGGGAAAAACAAGCTGAAAATAGCTTTAGATGGAAAGTACCTAACAGGCCTTGTATTACGAGAAATGAAGTAATGGTTAAGTCAAATACCATAATTGGAAGCTGGGCATTGGAGTGATAATTTGTCATGATGATGTTTTAAAACTAGGATGTGTCTTAGATTTAAAATATAAAAGGCGATGCACAGAAGTAAGAGAATCTTGGGAGCCCTTCCCAGCACCAGGACTGATCTGCAGAATGGACAGGGTCAACCCAGCTGTGGACAACTAATTGACTTGGAATGCTTTTGAGTGCATTCTCCCTGTATTTTCAGTTGAAGATTGGAAGTACCTAGGCTGTTGGATTTCAGGGAGGATTTCTGCATAACAGTAAGGACTATAAAAGAGGACAGTTGACAGAAGAAAACCATCATCTTTCTTTTTGGACTTCTCCTTTTTCCCCACTTCACTGCGGCAGCAACGGACTGGACATCGGGTGCGGTCGCTTCGGCCGAGTGACTCATTTGAAGTCCTTTCTTCCCAAAATAGGATGTTAACCAATTGGATATTTTCAAGCCCCTTCCTCAACAACCCAGCTCTTAAGTATACCATCCTGATTCAGATCTAGTAATTCTGAAAGATATGCTCTGTGATTGATTCATTTTGATTCTGAAACTTAAATTCTAAGTTGATTGTTGAATTTGGAGAATTGATTAAGAATTGATTTTGAGCTAAATGCAAACTGCTTGAGCTGAAACCTGCATAATAAAATTTGACTCTAAAAAGTCAGTATAATTCTCTTGAGAATTATTTTCCCCATTAACGGTACATCTACATCCATGCAACAGTAAAACTCTAGGCAAGTCAAGCTACAACATCTGGTTCTGTTTGGACACACTAGTCGTTAGTAATCCACTTCAACTTTACTTATGTCCCTTGGGCTCACTGTCCGAGCCGATAAAATAATCTGGCCAGTAACAAGTGCACTGATCAAGGGATGAGCCACTACAACTAATTCGGACTATATTTCGGGGTCGACTGTGGAAGCCTTCCTGATCAGCGGCATTGGAGTATAGAGGAAGCAGGGCAGAGGTTAGGATTATTAGTGGTTAGAAGCCAGATGAGTCACCCCGTCACAGCTTAAGTAGTGTCACTGAGTTGCAGGAGAGGGTAATACCCCACTGATGAAAGTGATCTGGACCCTATGAAACGGAGTAGCTGTCACAGAGGTAAATACCTGTGGGATCTAACAATATATATAAATATACATACCGTATGTACTGTACGTATCTTACCATACATACCGTACGTACCATACCTTACATATATTACAAATTTTTAGATATTTATATTTTTATATATTAATATATATACATACAGGGGTTGGACAATGAAACTGAAACACCTGTCATTTTAGTGTGGGAGGTTTCATGGCTAAATTGGACCAGCCTGGTGGCCAATCTTCATTAATTGCACATTGCACCAGTAAGAGCAGAGCGTGAAGGTTCAATTAGCAGGGTAAGAGCACAGTTTTGCTCAAAATATTGCAATGCACACAACATTATGGGTGACATACCAGAGTTCAAAAGAGGACAAATTGTTGGTGCACGTCTTGCTGGCGCATCTGTGACCAAGACAGCAAGTCTTTGTGATGTATCAAGAGCCACGATATCCAGGGTAATGTCAGCATACCACCAAGAAGGATGAATCACATCCAACAGGATTAACTGTGGACGCAAGAGGAAGCTGTCTGAAAGGGATGTTCGGGTGCTAACCCGGATTGTATCCAAAAAACATAAAACCACGGCTGCCCAAATCATGGCAGAAAAATGTGCACCTCAGCTCTCCTGTTTCCACCAAAACTGTCCGTCGGGAGCTCCACAGGGTCAATATACGCGGCCGGGCTGCTATAGCCAAACCTTTGGTCACTCGTGCCAATGCCAAACGTCGGTTTCAGTGGTGCAAGGAGCGCAAATCTTGGGCTGTGGACAATGTGAAACATGTATTGTTCTCTGATGAGTCCACCTTTGCTGTTTTCCCCACATCCGGGAGAGTTACAGTGTGGAGAAGCCCCAAAGAAGCGTACCACCCAGATTGTTGCATGCCCAGAGTGAAGTATGGGGGTGGATCAGTGATGGTTTGGGCTGCCATATCATGGCATTCCCTTGGCCCAATACCTGTGCTAGATGGGCGCGTCACTGCCAAGGACTACCGAACCATTCTGGAGGACCATGTGCATCCAATGGTTCAAACATTGTATCCTGAAGGCGGTGCCGTGTATCAGGATGACAGTGCACCAATACACACAGCAAGACTGGTGAAAGATTGTTTGATGAAGATGAAAGTAAAATTGAACATCTCCCATGGCCTGCACAGTCACCAATATTATCTAAATATTTTTGAGCCACTTTGGGGTGTTCTGGAGGAGCGAGTCAGGAAACGTTTTCCTCCACCAGCATCACATTGTGACCTGGCCACTATCCTGCAAGAAGAATGGCTTAAAATCCCTCTGTCCACTGTGCAGGACTTGTATAAAACCAGGTGTTTCAGTTTCATTGTCCAACCCCTGTATATATATATACCTTATGTACTGTACGTATCTTACCATACATACCATACTGTACCTGCTGTACGCACCGTACATTCCATTACACACATACCGTACCTACCGTATAATACCGTCTGTACCGACCATACCGTAGATACTGTATGGACCTGTATGTACCGTACATTCCATACGACACATACCGTATGTATGGCACATTTTGTACAAACCATGCCATACCTTCCGTACATACCGTATGTTCCACACCATACATACAGTACGTACGTACAGTATGTACCATATCGTACATACCATACCATACATATATTATAAATTTTTATTTATATTTTATATTTATTTTTTATGTATAAAAATATAGAAAATATATAAATATACTTTAAAAATAATATATTTATAATTTATATTTTTAATTTTTATATATTTTTTATATTTTTATTTTTCTTCTATTTTTATATTAATAAATATATTAAAATATAAATATATGTACCTTCCGTACATACCATTCGTACCATACCGTACATATATTATAAATTTTTAGTTATATTTTAAATACATATATAAATTTTTTAGATTTATTTTTTATATTTTAATACATATATGTAAATATACATACCGTACCTTACATACAATACCGTACATACGTACGTATCTTACCGTACATACTATACTGTGCCTACCGTATGTACCGTACATTCCACAACAGTATGTACCATACACTATGTACCATACCGTACATACATACCATACATATATTATACATTTTTAATTTTATTTATATGTTTATATTTATCTTTTATT